>NC_142155.1:7139696-7442727 GCF_024610735.1 Ursus americanus | reverse complement strand
CAAGTCTTGAATAGTTAGAAGCTATTAGAATAAAATTCAGCCTCTTCATGGACAAAGCTTTTCATTATCTGGTCTCCACTTGTCTCCCTTACTTCTCACCTGTGCTGGACTCCAAGCACAATCCCTAAAACAGTGATTTCCTAACATGAGTGGGCATTTAAATCAAAATGGACAATGAAAATTATGCACCCAATTCCAACAGGGGTGCGGAGGGAGTGGGGTTTCCCCATACCACCAAGCAATTCTCACACATCAGCTGAGTGTCCTACAATTCAACTCGGTCTTTCCAGTATCTTCCCAGAGATAGCCTCAGATTCTACAGGTTAAAAGTTCATCCTACAAGCCTGCTTTCCATTTTCAAATGCTAACCCCAAGCCCAAGTTGTTACCTATACTTATGACAAACTAGCTATAAATTGGGGGTTCTCATGACCTCCTTGGGTTTGTTGAATTTGCTAGAGAAGCTCACAGAACTTAGGAGACCCATTTATTCACTAGATTACCTGTTTATTACAAAGGATATTAAAGGACATGAATCAACAGCTGCATGAGGAGAAGCATAGGACGAGGTCCTGAGCAAAGGACCTTCTGTCCTTACGGAGTTTGAAGCCCAGAATGGTGGCACGTGGAAGTGTTCTGGTTCCACAACCTGGAAGCTCTCTGAACCTCATCCTTTAAGTTTTTATGGAGGCTTTATTACATAAGCAGGGTGGTTAAATCATTGGCCGCTGTGGATTGTTTCAACCTCTAGTCCCTTTCTCCTCCCCAGAAGTCAGGGGGTGGGACTGAAAGTTCCAACCCTCTATTCATGGTTGGTTCCCTTGGCAACCAGCCCCCATCCTTTGGTGCTTTCCAAAGTCACGTCAATAACATAAACCCAGTTGTGGTGGAGAGGGGCTTGTGGTGTATAACAAGACACTCATTTCATCTTCTTGGCTCTAAAGCAATTTCTGGAACTGAGGACAAGAGACCAAGTGTATTATAACAAAAGATGTACCCACTGCTCTTATTGCTCAGGAAATTTTAAGGGTTTTGGGAACTGTGAGCCAGGAACTGTGGACAAACACTAAATATATATGAGAAATGTCTTGGTCATCTGAATGACCAAATATATATTTCCTATAAATCACAATATTGCACAGATGTGCATTAATGTAAAGATTTCTGGGACCATTTTGCAGGTATTCTGACAGGTATAGACGCTCAGGAGCCATATCCTTAAGAAACTCCCTGGGTAATTTGGATACAACTCCACTGGAATTTGTAATCCATTGCCCAAATATTTCAGACCTTTCCGTAAATCCTCTGCTTAGCTCATGCTCTTTCCTTTGCCTAGACCATGCTTTCAATCTCCTTTGTGGTGTCTTTCCTGTACTTTCCAGGCCTTCTTAACCACCCCCACCTCTGTGTCCCTATAGCAACTTATACTTTTATTATTAAAGCAAATATAATAATGCATAGCAATTCTGTGAGCTCCATTCATTTCCTGGATAGATTGTGGACTCCTTAAGGAATAGATACTTCTTTAAAAAAATCAATACACAGAATACAGTTTGCACCAAACTAGGTGTATCAGTCATCTCAAGCATCACGCTGAAATCCTGGAAGTCAGAGCTTCTGCTGTGAAAAAAAAAAAAAGAAAGAAAGAAAGAAAGAAAAAATATCTTGAGAGTAAATTTAGTCTTTTAGAAATCACTTTTTAATTCCTTTCCCAAAAATGGAAGTCACCATTAGCACTAAGATTATTAGAAAGTTTCAAATACATAAGGAAATACATGAGTCATAAATAACAATATCTGTAATAAAGAATAAATTATGAAATAGGTATGTAAAATGAAACCAGTTGATACACACGTGCTCGCATGCATATGATTGGAAAGAAATATATTACAATTTTATAGTGAGATTTGATAAAGTTAATTTGTCTATCAGTACCCACAAAATGAAGGCCATGCCAGTGACCTGTTCCATGTTACAAATCTAAACCTAAGTCAGCCTGATCTTAACGGAAAACAACTATCAAGGAAACCTAAAATATACCAATCACAATCCTCCAACTCATTTTAGGTAGCTTACCTTACCCTCAAATAGGACCTGGTGGCTGCATAAGGAAATCCCCGCCCTCTCAGCCAATCATGCCCTGTTTCCGAGTTACACTTTCTGATGTTCTATAAAACTCACTCTTGCCCAAAATACCTCGGGAGGAATGCTCCCGTGCTTGCGAGGCACTGTACTTCCCCCAGTTCACGGATTGTTTTTCCTTGAATAAAGGACATCAAACTCATTATTAAGGTGTTTTAGTTGTGTCATTTGACAGATTAACTAAATTTAAGATATACTTTATATATTGTAAGGACAATATAAATTGAAAATAAAAGGCTTCCTTATCCCTGTTGAAATGGGTGAAGATATTTCCCTCTCCTCCCTTTTCTTAGAACATTTACCTTAGAAAACATGTAATTCTAGGTACTTTCTCATCTCTTTGAGATGTATGTAAAGTTTTTGAAGACTAGAAAGGCAGCTTTGTCAGCTTTATGACCCAGAAATGCCTTTCTCAGGAAAGTGGAGCCATCTCTTTGAAATGCAAGCATCAAAGGAGAGCACCCCTATCTTCCAGTTTCTCTGGGAAGGTAGGAGCTAACTTCCAAGACACGAAATTACCTTGGGTCAGAAAGAGTCTGTTTTTCAACTTGGGTCACTCCAGTTAACAGGTAACGTTAATATTAACTATGTGGGACCAATGAAGTCGTTAAGTCTTCTTACTTGAGGATTAGTTATCGTTTATTTTGAAAACTGGTTTTATTTTTTCAGCTATGTAAAAGGGTGAGACTTCTTTCTGTCCTTGCCGTCTGTGATGCGTATTATACCCGGGTTTGCTGCTTATTCAATAACAAAACTGCTTCTCATTCTCTACTACCTTCCTGAAGAGGATTTCGGGGTTGGGAGATTTTGTTTTTAATTTTATTTCCCCAACGATATTTGTTTAATTTGCACGTGTTCTACAATGAACTGTTTATTTAAATATGAGGTAGAAATTTCCTTAGAATATTTTTGCTCTCTGCTGGGACTCCCTCCCCCCACCCTTTTTAATTAAAAGATATCAAGAGAAAGGAAGCCTAGTGGGCCAGGAAGGGAAGGGTAGTGAGAAAGGGATGGATATCAAACACTTATTTAGTGCATTTTGTTGAGTGCCAAGTGTGTGTAATGTAATATGTGGAAATGTGGGGACAATGGTAAAAAGTCATGGTTCCCACTTGAAAGGATGACTTAGTCTAATTGAAGACATGGCCTTGTTCTCTAGTAATACAAGAAACTAAAGAAGATGGTGGAGACAGACTCATTTACCATGGGCTGAGGAAGTGAGTGTTTATCACCAAGGCTCCAAATTGGAATGTCCCAAATTTTAAGAGAAAGGACACGCTTTATTGATTGACAATTCTAAAACCAAGATGAAGACAGTCTTCTCCAATGATAGCAATGCATGGTTGAAATGAAGAGTATTTTTCTTGTGTAACTAGATTATATTATTTTAAAACCAGTTGTGAATGGCAAAGTTCCTTATACATGGGATCAAGATACCTCTTACTAAAAGTTCTCTATCCTAACTCAAAATGTCTCATAGATCTAAATGTAAAGCATAAAACTCTATAAAGTTTTAAGAAAAAATAACGGAAAAATCTTTGCCACAAGTTCTTAGACATGACAATAGCAAAACTACCTATATATTTAAAAAATAACAATAATAAATTGGACTTTTGATCTGTGCCTGCAAAAAACCAGTTAGAATGAAAATGCAAGCTACAGATTGGGAGAAAATGTTTGCAGGTCACATATCTGAGGAAAAACTTGTATTAAGAATATATAATGAGCTTTCAAAGGCAACAGAGAGAAAACAAATAACCCAATTTGAAAATGGACCAGATTTTTGCCTTAAAGTTGACTTTGTCTTAGGGGCGCCTGGGTGGCACAGCGGTTAAGCGTCTGCCTTCGGCTCAGGGCGTGATCCCAGCGTTATGGGATCGAGCCCCACATCAGGCTCCTCCGCTATGAGCCTGCTTCTTCCTCTCCCACTCCCCCTGCTTGTGTTCCCTCTCTCCCTGGCTGTCTCTCTCTCTGTAGAATAAATAAATAAAATCTTTAAAAAAATAAAAAATAAAAAAAAAAATAAAGTTGACTTTGTCTGATGCTGGTAGAATCACACCAGATTTTTTTTTTTTTTAAATAGTATCTGCATGGAATATTTTTTTCATTTGTTTATTTTTTGGCCCTTTTCTCCTTATATTTAATATACATAAACAACATACAGTTGGGTTTAAACAATCTTTTCCTTTTAATATTTTATTGCATTCTTATTTAATGACTTATTTAATCTTTAAATTGAAAGATATAATAAATCATCTTATAATTTATTTTTTCTTCTTCCATGTTGCTTTTTCTCCTCTTACTGATATTCTCTCAGATTAGTTAAGATTTTAAAACCATTACTATATTTCTTCCTCCCACATTATAATTTGTTAGTTGTGTCTCTTATTTCTTATTTTACTGTTATGCTAGAGCTTATGACACACAATTTATGTCCTTGACTTATTAAGTTGACATTCTACTAATTCTCAGGAAATGCAGGTATGTAAGAACTCTTTGACTGCCTTCACTTTATAATTGTCCTAAATTTTATTCTTTATATATTTTAAATGTCAGAAGACATTCTTTTTTTAAAAGATTTTATTTATTTATTTGAGAGAGAGAGAGAGCACAAGTGGGGGTAGGGAGAGGTAGAGGCAGAGGGAGAAGCAGACTCTTTGCAGAGCAGGGATCCCCAACCGGGGGCTTGATCCCAGGACCCTGGGATCATGAGCTGAGCTGAAGGCAGATGCTCAACTGACTGAGCCATCCTGATGCTCCCAGAAGACATTCTTATTATTGTTTTACACAATCAGTACAAAATTAGATTTAGGCATATATTTAAACTTTAAGGTACTCTTCATACCGTTCTGCATTACCATGATTTCAAATGGAATGAATTTTCTTCTGTTGGAGAATTTCTGCCTTTATTATTATTTTTAGTGTGATTCTCCCAGTGAAATTTTCTTTCAATTTCTGTTTTACTAGAACTGTGATATTTGCCTAAATTTTTTCATTCGTAGTTCTTGATTTTAACAGATTACATTAATTTTAACTATATTTTAGAAGGAAAGTTTCAATAGTCATAGAGTTCTAGGTTGGCAGTTATTTTCTCTTTGAACTTTAAGAAATTTATTTCTATGTGGCTGGCTTCCATCATTTCTGTTAAAAAGACAGTTGTCAATATTTTATTTGTTTCTTTAGAGGAACTTTCTCTAAAAGCTTTTAAGGTATTCTTTTTTCTTTGGTTTTTAGCAGATGTTACTGGTTTGCTTTTCTATGTATTTGTGTTGCATAAATTTTTTTGAACATCTTAAATTTGTGATTTTGATGCTTTGGATTAGTTTTGGAATATTTTAAGCCAATATCTCTTCTAAAATTGCCATTCTCTCTCTCCTTTTTCCTAGCTCTCCAGTAACAAATATGTTAAAATATTCATATGTCCCATTCCTTCTTACAGTTTACTCTGTATTTTTTTTCCTTTGTGCTTCTTTCTGCATCTTTTTTGTTACCTTTTTTGTTTGTATTCCTTGAGAGAGAGAGAGAGGGAGAGAGAGAGAGAGAGCACGTGCACGTGAGCAGTGGAGAGGGAGGGGCAGAGGGAAGGGGAGAGAAAGAATCCCAGGCAGGCTCTACCCTTAGCATGGAGCAGGACATGGGGCTCAATTGCATGACCTGAGATCATGACCTTAGCCAAAATCAAGAGTTGGACACTTAACCAACTGAGCCACCCAGATGCCCCTTGTTACATATCTTTTTTTAAAAAATTGAAATATAATTGGTATAAAACATTATATTAGTTTCAGGTGTACAGTATAATGATTCAATATTTGTGTATATTATGAAATGTTCACCAGAATAATCCTAGTTAACATCTATCACCATACATTGTTGCAAATGTTTTTCTTGTGATGAGAACTTTTTAAGATTTATTTTCTTAGCAACTTTTAAATATACAATACAGTATTTATTAACAATAGTCATCATGCTGTACATCCTTAGGACTTATTTTAGAACTGGAAGTTATATCTTTTGATCACCTTCACCAATTTTCCACCACCCCCCATACCCCCATCCCACCTCCCAGCCTCTGGCAACCACCAATCTGTTCTCTGTATCCATGAGCTCTTGTTACCCATCTTTTGATTTGCCACTTCTCTCTTCTGATATTTCTAATCCTCCAGCAACTTAATTCTTAAATTCCATCAACTTAGTTCTTAAATTCAGGTATAGTATTTTTTTGTGCATTTAAATTACAGATATAATGCCAACATCTTAGTCGTCCATGGGCTTGTTCTTTTGTTTTTACTTATTTGGTCTTGCCTCCTAGCATACTTTTCTCCTTCTTCTCCCCCTTCTTCTTCTTCTTCTTCTCCTTCTTCTTCTTCTTCTTCTTCTTCTTCTTCTTCTTCTTCTTCTTCTTCTTCTTCTTCTTCTTCTTTTGTTTGTTTTCATTGTGGTAAAGGTATATAACAGAAAACTTGTCATTTTAAATATTTTAAGTGTACAGTTCATTTATTATATGTACAATGTTTTTTAACCATCACATTATCTATTTTCAAAACATTTTCATCATACAAACAGAAATTCTATACCCATTGAGCAAGAACTATTCATTCCCTCTACCTCTCACCCCTAGTAGCCTCTAATCTATTTTCTGTGTTTATGAACTAAACCATACAATATTTGCATTTTGTGTCTGGCTTATTTCACTCAGCATAATATTGTCAAAGTTCACCCGTATTGCATCATGTATCAGAACTTCGCTGCTTTTTATGACTGAATAATATTTTGTTATATGTATATACCACATTTTATTTATCCATTCTTCTGTTGATGGACACAAGAGTTGGTTCCAATTTTGGGCTATTATGAATAATGCTGCATTGAACATATATGTGTATCTGTTAGTCTCTGAGAAATACATCTAGGATTAGAATTGCTGGGTCATGTGGTAATTCTATGTTTCACTTTTCAAGAAGCCACCAAAATGTTTTCCAGAATGGCTACACCATTTTACATTCCTATTAGCAACATATGAGGGTTTTAATTTCCCTAAACCCATGCTATCACTTGTTATTATGTTTTATTATTGTTGTTGTTGGTATTATTATTTTTATCATTATTATTATTGTTGTTACAGCTGTCTAAATGGGTGTGCAATAGTGTCTCATTATAGTTTGTATTTTCTTTACCTTAATAACTAATGATATTAAGCATCTTTTCATATCCTTATTGGCTATCTGTAGATCCTCTTTGGATATATGTCTATTCAAGTCTTTTGTCCATTTCTTCATTAGATTATTTGTTATTAAGTCATAGGAGTTCTGGATGTTAACCCACATGCCAACACCGATGTCATGAAGCTTTTCCACAATGTTTTCTTCTAGAAAGCCTGCAGTTTCAAGCCTTCGAATCTTTAATGCATTTTGAGTTGATTTTTGTGTATGGTTTAAGATAATGGTTTGCATGTGGGGATCCAGTTTTTCCAGCATCATTTGTTGAAGAGACTATCCCTTCCCAGTGTGTATTCTTGGTGCCCTTGTCAAAGATCAGTGGACCTTGACTGTATATGGATGAATTTATTTCTGGGTTCTCTATTCTCCTATATTAGTCTATTTGTCTGTCTTTATATTAGTATTGAGCTGTTTAATTCCTATAGTTTTATAGTATGTTTCTAAAATAGGCAGTGTGTGACTTCTCGCTTTGTTCTTTTTTCTTCAAGATTGTTTTGGCTATTCAGAATCCTTTATGGTTCCCTATCAGTTTTGTTTTGTTTTTTGAGAGAGAGAGAATGACAGAGAGAGAGAGAGAGCATGAGCAGGAAGGGAGGAGCAGAGGGCAAGGGAGAGAAAACCCCAAGCAGGCTTCATGCCCATTGAGGAGCCAGACCCGGGGCTCAATCTCACAACCCTGAGATTATGACCTGAGCCGAAATCAAGAGTCAGATGCTTAACTGACTGAGCCACCCAGGTGCCTGGCTCCATATCAATTTTAGATTTTTATTTTTGTTTCTGTAAAAATTGTCATTGGGATTTTGATGGGGATTGCACTGAATATGTGGATCACTTTGGGTCGTGTGCCCTATTTGTCAAACTGCTTCACAGTAGTCAATTGAATGATGTTTCTTAATTTGACCAGTCCTATGTTGCTGCAATTTAGGTTTCTAGTCTTCTGATAGGAAAACAGTGCTGCTATATCTATCCAAGTTACTTCACAAATGTAAGTAAATTTATACTTTTGATAGCGTCAAATTGCCTTCCATTGAGGTTGTAGCAGTTGTGCCCCTTTCATCAGTCTGTGTCAATGCCCATCCGAACACCCCCTTTAACACCGTGTGTTGTCATTCGTTTTGACCTTTGTCTGTCCATCTTATGGGTAAAGATGTTATCTCAGAGCAAGGATACTCCTAGTAAACTCTATGTTTTTTTATTATGTAATAAAAATAATAGCAAAAAAAATTGCCACAGTGGTTACTGTGTGCTAGGCATAGGTGTGTTTCTAAGTTCTTTATAATTCTTAACTCTTAATTTTCAGGCCTACCTTTGGGGTAAGCATTGGTTTATTCTCATTTTACAATGAGAAAACTGAGGCATAAAGATCAGATAATCTCCCCCAAGGTCCTCAGAAGTGAGGGCACAATCGAAACAGGAAATTGGACTTTAGAGTTTGTGTTCTTCATAGGGTGGCAGGAACCCAGATAATAATTCTAGGTATAATCTCAAGATAAGAATTACTTTCCTTATGGTAAAAATAAGGTATTTATAACTGTTTACATTCTTTCTTCCTTTAACAGCCGAGTGTATTATTAGAAGCCATTAGAACACCCACATTGTATTAATTTGCTGTGGCTGCTGTAACACAATTCCACAAACGGGTGGCCTAAAACAACGGAAATGTGTTCTCTCATTGTTCTGGAGACCAGAAGTATAAGTCACAGTGTTGGCAGGGCCACACTCCATCTGAAGGAGAATATATTCCTCGCCACTTCCAGTGTGGCTCCTGGCACATCTTGACTTACGGCTACCTCACTCTACTGTCTGCCTTCATGGTCACATTGCTTCCTCTTCTGTATGTCTTTCCCTCTGTGCTCTCTTTTGTTCTCCCTTTGCCTCTCTCTTAAAAGTTACTTGTGATTGATGTAGGACTCACTTAGATTATCCAGAATAAGCTCCTTCTCTTAAGATCTTTAACTTAATCACATCTTTTGCAGTATAATGTACTATTCATTCTTTTTCTGTATCGGGTAATATTCACGGGCCCAGGGGATTAGGACATATACAAATCTTTTGGAAGGGGGGCAACTTTTAAGCCACTAAGCGTATTTTCTCTTCACCTCAAATACCTTGAACCTTATCCCTCCTTCATTCATCCATCTATTTTCTCTAAAATATTCGTGAAAGGTCCGCCATGTGGCCAACATTGTTTGATGTGCCAAGAAAAGAACAATGAATAGAACAGGTAACCACTCTGTCTTCATAGTGCTTACATTCCATTTTTAGCTGAAGGAGCCAAATATATAAGGAATACATGAGTAAATACATAGAGTGCCATCAGGTGATAAATGCTATGGGAAAAAGGGAAGGGGTAGAGGACATGCTGTGTGTGGGAAAGGGGGGTGGAAATTTTAAGTATGGTAGTTTGAGGAGGCCTCTCTGAGAAAGCTGACAAATGGCTTCTCTTTTTTTTTTAATATTTTTTATTATATTATGTTAGTCACCAAAAAGTACATCCCTAGTTTTTGATGTAAAGTTCCATGATTCATTACTTGCAAATGGCTTCTCCAAAAGATATCAGGTTTGAATCCCTAGGACTCGTAAATGTATCTTGTTATCCTGATGTGATTAGAGGTCTAGAGCAGGGAAGGTTATATTGGATTATCCTGGTGGGCCCTAAATGTTGTAACAAATGTCTTTGTAGCAGAGACAGAGGCGATGTCATAGAGACAGAAGACCGGCGCAGTGTGACCACTGGGGCAGAGATTTGCGTGACGCAGCCGCGGCCCGGCTTCCGTGAGAAGCTGGAAGGTGTACGGAAAGGGGTCTCCCCAGAGCCTTTGAAAGGAGGACGGCCCTGTTGACAACTTGATTTGGGCCCCATGATTTTGGACTTCTGCCCTCCAGAACTGGGAGAGAATGAATTTCTATTGTTTTAAGCCACAGAGTTTGTCTTATTTGTTACAGCAGCCACAGGACACTACGACAATGACATCAGCACACATCTTTGAAGGAGGTGAGGGAGCAAGCCAGGCGCGTATCTGGGGCCTGAGAACTCCTGGCAGAGAGAAAGTTCATGTCCGTTAGCCTTGAGATGGCAGCATGGTTGGGGAAAATTAAGGCAACCACCGAGGCGCAAGAGCAGCGAGCAGGGAAAGGGGCAGTGGGGGGTGAGACAAGAGAGGACAGAAGACTTGAGGATTTGGTGATGGTGTTCATTCACACTCCCTATGAGATGAGAAGTCCCTGAAGGGTTTTGAGCAAAGGGACAATAAGGTCTGTTCCTTTCTTTGAACAGCTCTCAATTTCTACATGAAGAAACCAGGATCCCTCTGTCTGTGCTATTGTAATGGACTACAGGGGGCTACAGGCAGTCGCAGGAACCAGTCAGAAGGCTAAGGCACATGCGTAGTAGGCAGCTGATGCTCTGAGTCTACAGCTTATAGACGTTGGGTGGAGATAAACACTGCTAAGTGTTACAGCACTGGAAGTATGCTTTAAACCCTTTCATCATAGGAGGTAAGGTGGCATGTATGTATTAGTTCAATTTCATCAAGGGGCAGTTAGTTTTCCTAATAGAAAATACTTTATAAACATGAGGGGTGGTAACATTGATATAAAAGGCAACTACTGGTGTTTCAGCTATTATTATTTCTGATCAACATTGTGAGGAAGGCTTTGCAAATGGATGTTAGAAGGGAATTTTCATGGGTGAATTTAGTGGCTTCTTGATAAGCATAATGGGTATGCCTCTAAAGTAAGTGTGAATTCGGTTGTATTCGACATATACAGATTGGTAAACTATCTGGGGCTTTCCACTCCTGCTTGTATAGGATAATAGAGTCAGGGAAGTTTTTTTGCTCCTCGTCTTTCAGAATGCCATTCAAGGCATAATCCTAATGTAGTCATGGGTTAGAGTGTCTTGGTTGGCTGGTCAAATATTTGAATATTAGATTAGACTGAGTCCTGCTTCCAAAATATTGTTCAGAGAGGAAAACCTTTTATGCAAAAAGGGGTTGCTTAATCTCAGAAAACGTGTAACTGGAACTTCATCAAGCTGACAGGAACAAGGCATATGAGTGTTTTCGTGCCTACTTTTCAATAATGATTTGACTTATAAATGGCAGTGGCAGAATTTAGTCTGAGATTTGTTTTCATTGAAAACCAGGTAGTGTGATTATATGAGAGTAGATATCTTTCATCTTCCTTAGTAGCAACTTAGGTTCAAGAGAGTATTTTAATGAAGGTTTCACAGCAGAAGTTCCCATGCTGAACATATGCACATCACTTTGGACTAGAAGGGGTCCCCTCTCTCAAAATGTAGATTCAGATTTTCTTTTCTTTCCCCTTGATACCCAGATATTAATGTGTTATCCATTATCTATCATAGAGTCACTCTGATTGCCATCTAAACGATTTTCCTAAAGCATATTTTTGTGCAATTTGAACAGAAGGTAGATTCCTGCTTCCTAAAAAGCATTCTTTATACTTTATAGCATGCAGAATGTTCGAGCATGGGTAAATTTTCCTCATTTTATACATAAGGTAATAATGGTCTAGAGAGAATAAGTCACAAAACTTAAAAAAAATATTTTATTGGAGGAAAGATATTCCAAAGCATTTATTCCTTCTACTGTAAAATAAAATTAATACAGAATATTGGCTGTAATATTCTGAAACAATGATGAAACAAAATAACAATTTCAAAATCCATACATATAGAATCATTTAAAATATTCTCAAATCATAAAACAAATTCTAATCATTCCCCAGTCTTTTTTGCTTTATATATTTGGATTTGAAGTACAGAAATGAAGTTGTGGGAGAATGTGAAACGTGTGTCCCTTGCACTGTGTTCTTGCACATGCAAAATAAAGTCCACTAGCTATCCTTTGCTCTCGTTGAGGGATCTTTTTAAATCTATGCTTTAATAATACTTTAAATTAATAATCCTAATAATAGACACAATTTATGGATTATCTACTTTGTTTATATAAATAGTTTAATCCTTAAAATAATCCTGAGACTATGTGTTGTTTTCCAGAGGAAGGAATTCAGGTTAAGACTAGATAAATAGCCTGCCCAGGTCCACAAGGCTAGAAAGTGGTAAAGACAGAACTGTACCAAAATTTTCTCTGAAATGTGTTTCCACGTTCTCTTCCTTAAATCATAATGGTGAATTACAATAACCCTGAGAAGTGGATAGAGAAGTCAGTGTTATTCATAAAGGGACAGAGAAGTTAGTGTTATTCATAATCCATATGTGAAGAAAATGAGATCATGTCTTAAATGGCAGAACTAGTTAATAGTAGAACTGGCCTTTAACTAAGACTCCCACTTGCTGAGCGGTGCTCTTTCCTTTGGACCACTCTGTGGCTCAGTTTATGATGTATACTTTTGCTTTTCTTACCATCTCAAAGTAGGCACCCTGTAAAATCTTCCTTTAATTTCCACTCCTGAATACTTATGAATAAAATGACTTCTAAATCTCTGATTAGATAGAGAAATCTCTACAGTTCACTTTCTTACTCATTTCATCTTCTCAAGCTTTGCAAATTTGAGAAAATCCGTTAGACAAATACATTGAGCAAAGTCACTTTAATCCACTTTCTTTAAACAGGGATTTTTATTGAACAAAGTAGAGAATTGGCTCTATCAAACTTTTATTTCACTTTATTGTGAATCCTCTAAAAATGTCCCTAATTTCCCTGAGGAAATTGGTTTACAGATGGTGTATTCTTCTTTATGTAATCATGCACGATTAAGAGGATACATTGGTTTCTTTTTTAGAGAGTTGTCCAATGTAAAAAGCAAACTCCATCTCATTTATACATACAAACACATGGTCTACCATCGTGTTGCACTAAATGCTCTCTTAAGAATGAAACCGAAAACCTTAGACTAATTTCTCATAATCATGATAAAGTCTCTTGCTTTTTGGAAATTTATATAAATTAACTCTACTTGGTATTTAATTGGAAGAGGGGAGGAAGAGAAAGAGAGGAGAAGGGCAAGTAGAGGAGAAAGAGAAATAGGAGGAAAAGTCAATGGGTGTGTGTGTTTCTACTCATGTATACCTACAGGGACTAAAAGTTTTGTGATTCACAGTTAATTGGCTATGTTTCTTTTGACAGTTTAAGTTTAACTTCTAAATAGTGTTGGCAAAGGATAAAATGATTACCTTGATTGGAATCATAAAGACATTTCCTTTGTGCAACTCAATTAGCTATTTTTTTCCTATCTCTTAAAATCATTTTCCTATTGTCTGGATGCATCCTATATCAGCTGGTGTCTGTGACTTTTGCTATGCAACCAACATGTTTAATTAAGTTATTTTAATGAATTAAAATATGCTGTGGCTTTCTAGCATTTGTTGCCCACAGTCTCACTGCTTTTGAAAAAAAGTCTGATTTATCATAGAGATGTGATAACTTCAAGTATGAAAAGGATTTTTTAATGTTTTTATCTGAATTCTTTAAGAATTATTATAAAGCTTCATTTATTTACCAATATTTAGTAGTACCAAATTAATATGTGTATAGGACTGAAAGCTAAGTACGGTATGTGATTAATGCATGTTTTTTTTCTCTTCACTTCCAGGCAATTTCTTTCAAAGAATCTTTTTTATACATGCACTGGGTCTAAAAGCCTGCTTATGTTGATTATGCTATGATTGCTTTGTAAATCAATCTTTCAGGAGAGTGCTGGTACTTAAAATGCAACAGAACCACTCTTTCAATTTTTTCCCCCATAGTCAGGCAACAATATTATCTATTGAATAAATAGATTCTATAATTAAAATGTATGTGAATATGTAATATATGTGATTTTCCACTTCCTAGTTTTTTCATTTTGAGGAAATGTTGCAACTGCATTGGAACTTATTTTCTGGTCTTTATTGCTCTGCAAATACTTTTTAGCATCTCCCTTCTTTATGAAATGGCTTCTAAATGGTTATAAGGACCTTCCAAGATGTTACATTCCTTGAGTCCACCTTCTCTTCATCTTGCTGTCCCAGCTAGTGTCTGCAATAATAAGGGAAGTGAAAGAAGATTTGCTAGAGGAAGCAAAGAACAAATTAGAGTAACACAGAAAAGAAAGACAGATACAGAAAATTAAAGCACGCTATTTGTACACAGGGTCTTAGCATCCCAAGGGTCTTACCTCTCTCTTCTGGCCTCTGCTCAACCAGGCAGTATAAATAAAAATTAATTTCAATCAATAGTATGGATATTCTTATATATTCTAAGTCATAATTTAGTCCTTGACTCATACCTTGAAGTTGGGTTTTGAAGAACTAGGGAGAGATAAGGAACAGAGTTGTTCAGAGCAGTTTAGATAATCACAAGCTTGTTTAAGGAGGACTCATAGGACTTTTACAAAAGATAAGTGTCATTCTTGAGCCAGAGACCCTACCATACCATACTACCTCCTGAGCAGATTAGAAGGTCATCTTCTGGTTCCTTTATTCCTGACAATACCCCTCAGAACTTGGAAGATGGCTGTCAAAAATATGTGCACGGACTAGTGGCTCTTAAATACTATTCATTAGAATCCTTTGGGTTGCTGATAAAAATTGAGATGCCCAGGTCTTGTCCAAAACCATGTAAACCTCAGAATTTCTGAGGAGGAATCCAGGGTATCAGTATTTTTTAAACTTCCCAAGTGATTCTACTGTTCTCCCAGAATTGCTTCTCCATCAAGCAAGGCCATCCCTGCCAGTATTCCTGCATTTCCTTCGTAACATCTAGCTCCTCAGACTCACTCCTCCTTTTCCCAGAAACTACAATCTTAGAGAAGATTCCTGATCTATTACATGGACCTTTATGAATATATCAAATATTTGTGAGGAATTTGTTTAAAGTATGCTCATCGTGCAAATTGCTCATGGTGGTAAGTGAAATTGTGGGAAATTTTTTGGCCAAAATAATAGACAACAACGAATATTTGTTTGCTGCACTGAAAAAATGACAAGGCATAGAAATGGGCCATTTATATTCCCAATTTAGTATTATAAAAATATATTAAAAGTTTTTATTCTTCATTAGCAGTTGATGGTTTAGTGGTTTAGCCTACTCTTAGAAAAGAAGTATTCATTTCTTAGAACAGATATTTCTTACTAGCTGACTTATTGATAATGCTTTCAATTGGATCATTTCTATTTAGCATACACACATGCTGTTATTGTTCATCTTAAAACAAAATATTTCTTGACCCTCCTTCATCTACTTCCAGTGACTCATTTCTCTGGTCCCTTCTATAGCAAAATTTCTCAAAATATTATATACACTTGCTCACTCTTGTTCTCCTTTGCCTGGAACAAACTCACCTGCTCATAACCCCTTTCTTGGAAAGGTCACAAATGCCTTACAGTTTATAATACTTATAGTTTATAGAGGGTTAAATCCAATGACTCTCTTACTGACCAATCAACATTTTTTAGATTGAGTTGATCTCTATCTTCTCCTCCTTGAAATGTTTTCTTCACCTGGTTTCTTTTTTTTTTTTAATAATAATTTTTTATTATATTATGTTAGTCACCATACAGTACATCCCTAGTTTTTGATGTAAAGTTCCATTATTCATTACTTGAGTATAACAGCCAGTGCACCATGCAATACGTGCCCTCCTTAATACCCATCACCAGCCTATCCCATTCCACCACCCCCCTCCCCTCTGAAGCCCTCAGTTTGTTTCCCAGAGTCCATAGTCTCTCATGGTTCATTCCTCCTTCTGTTTCACCTGGTTTCTAAGACCCAATCCAGGCTTGCACTTTTCTTCATACCTCACGAATCACCCTTTTTAGTTCAGTTTTTTTTTTTTTTTAAACTGTCCCGTCTTTTCTCCAACCTCTGAATGTTGACGGGCTCCAGGACTTAATTCTAGGACCCCTTCTCTTTGCTCTTCACTTTCACACTTTGGTGATTTTGCCCAATGTACTCACTTTAGAAACGATCTTCATTCTTGTGACAACCAAATGGATGTCTCTCACCTAGATGTCCCATCATTCAATCAACAACTCGCTGTGTAATAGTTACAGCAAGCATAATGTGACTCAATTAAACTCCATTCTCCTCTCCACTCCTGAAAGTGATTCTCCTTCAGTGTACTCCCTCTCTTTAAATGACAACTCCAGCCATTCTCCTAGTTACCCAGATCAAACACTTAAGAGTCCTTGACGCCTCTCTTTCTCTCACATCCCACATCCAATCTGTCAGCAAAAGTTTTTTGTCCCTATATTCAAAATATATTCAGAATATGACTACTTCTTACCACCTTCATTTCTAAAATGCTGGTTCAAGCTACCATATTCTCTACCTCAATAGCCTTCTAAATGTTCCTTATTTCTGCCCTTGCTTCCTGTCTGTTCTTAGCTCAGTAACCAAAATATGTGTTGAAAACATTTCTCCTTATCATCTCCATGAGAGTAAAAGCCAACATCTACTAAATCATTTGCAAGACCCTCATCTCATTCTCCCTATACCCTTGCTCATTGCCATGCATTTTCACCAGTTCTTTGTTCTTCTTAGTTCATACCAGCCATGATCCTACATCAAGGCTTTGCACTTGTTATTCCCTCTGCCGAGAATGCTTTTCCATACACATCTGCATGCTTTCAATCCTTGTTCAGCTCATCTTTCCAGTAAATTCTTCCCTGGAAACCTTATTTAAAATGGCAACCTCCCTTTTCTCCTCAGCACTTCTCCCCTTCTGTGCTTTACTTTTATCCATAGTTTTTACAGTCATCCTATATACAGACATCCTATATAACGTATTTTTGATATTTCTCATTTAGAATTAGCTCCTTAAGGATATACATTTTATTTTGTTTTATTCATGCTATATTTCTAGCACCCTGGACATTGCCTGGCACTTGTAATGTGATTCATGAATCTTTGTTAATAGAGTATATCACTTATATAGGACCATCACTAGGTTCCCAGCAGTGGAGTTTCTGACTCTCAATCAGAGACTCTATCTTGATTTTCATATAAGAATTCTGAATACTTTATCATAATAATATTATAGAGCCAATAAAAATGTGTTTACAAAAAAAAGAAGAATTATTAATGAAATGAAACATGAGGAAATTCCAGGGGCATATGTATATATATTTTTAAGCATTCAGTCTACCTACTGGCATTCCATAGGGTCTCCACATTGCCTTATGCTATGTTTGCAGTTATACAAAAGTATTGGAGGTTACACAGAAATATGCCAACTGAAGCTTAGAGTGTGCAATGTTTTTTGAAATCCATAACTCTCATTTTCTGCTGTGCTTAATTTCAAAACCCAGAGCTATTATTAAACTTTATAAAGTATTTGTTCTTTTATCTGGGGATCATATTGCTATCCATCTATCTATTTAGTATGTGTGAAAACTCTAAAATCTTTTCATCAAATTATACTCTGGGGATCCTGTTCCTGAGAACTTTTTACCTTGATTCTTGTTGTCAGGTGAGTCCAGCTGTACTTTCCATCAATGTAAGAACTAATTGAAAATATTATTGAGATGGTGTTTTCATCAAGTTCCCAAAGGTGACCAGAAATTCCTGGTACTGTATACTAAGGGTTTCTGTGATTCAGACACAGATGATCTAGTTATAATATGGCTTCTGGGGGTGACAGGGATAGTGGGGTTTTTTTCCCTTGCCAGGTGTAAGAGAAACTATTTTATTGCTGCTGTTATCAGCATGTTCTCTGATTGTATAATGCAGGTGAGGCCATATTCAGGTCATAGGGATGGTTTCATCTTGCTTGTATAGTAGAGACATTTATACCTGACTGTGTAAACTGATGTCACTTATTGCATTCATGGGAGTTAGGAAGAGGTAGCAACGCTGAAGGATGACTTTCATTACCACTCCTCGTTCAGTTGCTCAAGCCATATTGAGAAACTATGACTTTCTTCAGGAACTTCCAATATCTAATTTAAGTCTATAAACAGTTTTTGAGTGGTGGATCTAAAAAAAACATAAATTTGGTAATTTTTGCGGTCACCCTTTTGCTTATGAATCACCAAAAATATTTTGTAAGGATTTGTAAACTTCCCAAATTTACCTACCAAGGGAGAAAAATAGAACAGCTGACACTACGTTGTTTTGCAGTATATGCCACTATAAAAGGACAATCTACAAAAATTAATGAGCTGCCTAACCTTTCATTGTTAGCTTTTTGAAGTATAAGCAGAGTTATGAAGATAAAATTTTTGCCAGTCTCTCTCAATTCTCTGTTTGTATTGATTCTTATAACGGGTACCCTCTTCTTGGTGTTTAAAGATATCTTTCAGGTGCAATGAACAGTAACCTGACATAGCTTGATTGAGAGAGTTACCATGAGAAGCATGGC
This sequence comes from Ursus americanus, assembly GCF_024610735.1. Lineage (NCBI taxonomy): Eukaryota > Metazoa > Chordata > Mammalia > Carnivora > Ursidae > Ursus > Ursus americanus. The sequence goes on along the minus strand of NC_142155.1, from coordinate 7,424,042 downwards.
AGTGTAACAATTACATAGTGCTCAGCATACAGTTATACAGTGCTCAGATTTTATAAGTTATAATAAAGGATTAGTTTGGGACTATTGGAATCTCACAGTAAGTAAGGTGTATTAGCTACAGTAGCACTCACAGCTAGGTGCCACTTCAAACTATCAGAATGGTTTTTGCTCTATTTACTAACCAGATGGAACATCTTTGGAAATTTTGTCTCAGACAAGGGGGTTTGCCAAAGTAAGAAGTGATGGGGGAGTTGCTCTTAACATTGAAGGTAAGTCTGGGAAAATGGAGGGAACTTATTGGCAGAGGCAAAAGAGAGTGCAGACCAGAGAATTTCTAGGTAAAAGTGCAGGCACCCTTCCAAGCATGTAATTAATGGAGATTCATCTGCAGTTTGTGGGTGCAGGCCAAGCATATTTAAATGTCTTCAAACAATGAGGACATAGGCAAGTGATATACAATAAGAAGTTTGAATTAGATGGACACTAAAATGTGCAAACACTAGAAAAGCAAATTTTATCTATGCCACAATTTTGTCAAAAACTTTGCTTGGAAGTGATAAATATTGAGCAAATTTTCTAGACCGAAGTGGAAGTAATGAGATATGAATAGATTACTTCAGGACACATCAATGGATATCCAAGACCATTTAAAATGTATAATAAAACCACATACGTAAAATTATTGCCTATCAAAACTCCTGAGATTTAACAAAAATAAAGACACTTGTATTTTGTTACATTAACTTTACCTAGAGAATGATATTGTAGAGGAGTCAGCCGTATCAGACAAAAATTTATAAATCTGCATCACAAAGGCTGTTAACTGAAACTCTAAGGAGACAGTTGGGAGCTTGGTCATGTTTGGCAAAGCTAAGACATACTGCATCACTACTGAAATCTCTGTGACAACATTGGTTTAAACGATTTCTCATTCTCAGAAAAATCATGCATTTGTGCATCTTCAAATTATCTATATAAATACACATTCATAGGAACTTCAACATTTTTTTTATTTTAGATGTGTTATCACATAAGCCTGGCAACTCCTGGATCTTTCTTTCTTTCTTTCTTTCTTTCTTTCTTTCTTTCTTTCTTTCTTTCTTTCTTTCTTTCTTTCTTGTTTTTTCTTTTTCTTTTTCTTTTCTTTTCTTTTTTTTTTTTTTTGAGAGGGGGAAGTGGGAGGGGCTGAGGGAGAGGGAGAGAGAGAGAATCTTAAGCAGGCTACATACCCAGTGCGGAGCCTAATGCAGGGTTCAATCTCGAGGCCCTGAGATCATGACCTGAGCTGAAATCAAGAGTCAGACACTTAACCGACCACCCAGGCACCCCTCCTGGATTTCATCTGAATGGCTATAAAATTATGTCGTTCTCTTTACACCTACTTCTAGAACATGGAAGAGTGTTGTTGTTTTTTGTTTTTTAAGAGAGGAATTTCAGAATTAGTATTACACAAGTCATAGTTGTTTTTAATAAATACTGCAAGATTCAGTTATAATGAAGTCCAACACATAGTGGTGGATTATTCCTTTTTGTAAAACCATTTTTTTAGGCTTTTTATGCAAGATACAATATAGTGATCATAAAGTGTTCTATTTCAGAGCACTGTTTTTCTTCTCTTCCAGCTCTTCAAAGTTGGGGTCAACATCCACTCATCATCTCTCTTCAGATGCAACATCTTAAACATGGATCATGATTTAAAAAGTAGAATTTTCGTCCTTAGCACAATAGTCATTTATGTATTTCTTCGCTTTTATCATTATCCCCCTGTTTTATCATTTTAACCCCCCTGTTGTTTTCTGATCCAAAATGTCTGAACCAAATTAATTTTTCTTCTTATAACTCCTCATAACTTTTTAAATTTTTATTGACATTATTGTCCTCTCTGTTACCTGGGCACAAACTTTAAAGTTGGTTTAATGCCTCCCATTTCGATACCTTTCACCTCTGAACTGTGACCAAAGATGATCCAGTATTAGTACCAAGTAATCCTCTAAAGAGCCTCTCGTACTTTTCTTTTTCTTTCTAATCTCATTGGCATTGCCTGGTTTGAGTTTCATGACTTTTCACCTTGCCTGTTGTAACATTCTCTAAATTGATCTTTTATCTTTACTTTCCCTCACCTCCAATTCTTTCTATATCACAGGCTTAACAGGTTAAGTAATTCCTCAAGTATATCAGTTACTCTCCATATTTTTTAAGAGAATGGGTTCCTCAGTCAAGGAATCAAATAATCACATCTTTCTCCTACAACCTATAAAAATCACTCTGCAGTGATTACCCCTCAGCTTTCAACCTTCTTAGCTTGAAATACTAAACTTCTAAGTACTACCTCTATTTTTCTTTAAGTGAATTTAGTAAAAATATATTTATTCTGCATCAGTAAATCAAACCATATGCTTGATTCTGTTCAGGATACATGGATAGACACCTTTCCTGCCTTCAAGAAGCTTACAACACTCCAGGGAAGATGAAATACACACTTCAGTGACTACAAACATAACACTTTAAATAGGTTTCAAAGAAACTGCTATAACACTCCATTTATTTATTTAACAAATATTTATTGAATTCCTACTCTGTGCCTGTCACCATTCCAGATGTAGGGATATTAACGTCAAAGCAGAAGTCTTGCCCCAATGGAGCTAACATTCTAAAGGAGTTAGAAAGATAGCAAATAAGTAAGTGAATACAAATTATGTTTCCAGATAGAGATAAATTATATGGATGCAAATAAACTAGGACAAGGGTATTAAAAAGGAACAATAGGGTTAGGGCAGCTCTTTTAGAATGTGAAGTCAAGACAGCCCTGGAGGAAAAGAATGTAAGGCTCTACAGTTGCTAAAAAGAACTTGGGCTTTGGGGCGCCTGGGTGGCACAGCGGTTAAGCGTCTGCCTTCGGCTCAGGGCGTGATCCCGGTGTTCTGGGATCGAGCCCCACATCAGGCTCTTCCACTATGAGCCTGCTTCTTCCTCTCCCACTCCCCCTGCTTGTGTTCCCTCTCTCGCTGGCTGTCTCTATCTCTGTCGAATAAATAAATAAAATCTTTAAAAAAAAAAAAAAAGAACTTGGGCTTTTCTAAATGTGATGAGATTCACTTGTATAGTGCAGCTCAGGGGTACCAAATCATCTAGTTTAAATTCTGAGAGAGGTATTCCAGCTGCCCTGTGGAGAAAAGTTGGAGAAGGAGTGGAATCTGAATAATCTGTAAGGAGGCTCTGGCAGAGGCCCAAGTAAGAGAAAATGGTGGCATAGGCTCTGGTGGTGGTGGAAAGATTAGCGTTCCCTGTTTCTTTTCATTCAAAAGATGGAGCTGAGGGGCCTTGCTTGGGGTATATTGGATGTGCAGTTTGAGAGAAAAAGAAGAATCAAAAATAGGTCTTTACTTGTTTAGAGGAATGGAAGAGGTTAATTTGGGAGGACGATAGTGCAGGCTCTGTTTTGCCCATGTTAAATTTGAGATTTCTGTTGATACACAAGAAGAGATGTAAAGTAGGCAGTTGACTACATGAAAGGAGAGGTCAGGCTGGGGAAAAAATGTGAAACTCAATAATTTGGATGAGGTTAAAATTCTTGTGACTGGATAAGATCACCTACCAAGGATGGCATGGGTAGAGAAGAGAAGAGGCTCAAACACCAAGACCAGGGGCCATAGACATTTAGACAAATGAATAAGGATGAGCGTCATAAAATAGTAATGAGATGCCGCTTGCAGGTCTGGGGATCAGAGAAAGCTTCATGTAAGAGATACTATTTGACCTAGGCCTGAAGTATGGGTAGAATTTTCAACAGTAATGCTGGTGGGAGGGACATGAAGCAGCAAGGAGATGTATGAGCAAAATTGCATGGGTGGAAAAATGTTGAATGCATTTGAAAAACAAATCACTTAACTACCAGCCAAACTGAAGACATCATACCCTGAATAAACTCTATACATTGTCACACCCATTCCTCTGTTTGGCATTATGCACTATGATAGGTGTTGTTTTTTAATGCTTATCTTTATTTTTTTTTTTTCATTTCAAGGCAGCGAGTTAATGCCCACAAACTATGTTAATTGCATCACAGTGGACACAATCTGCTATTTATTACCACTGACTTTTTGCTTTCTGGAAAAGGTGCTTTGCTTAGCCATGAAATGCCAGATGGCAGTGATGTACCAATTATAATTCAAGAAGAAATGTGTCTGCAGAATGGAATTAGATATAAATTCATCAAGAAGCCCTGGCTATTATTATGGAGGAAATTTCACAATTTTCTCTGTGCTTTTATCTTCCAATTTTATAATAAGCACAGGTTTCTCCAGGGGTTCGATATAAATTAAGCATCATCCATGCCCTCAAGGTGTTTACTGTCTAGTATAAGAAATACGTTAGGCACATGAGGTAATTATTATACAAAGCTAACTGTGCTTTTAGTGTTTTTACTTCCAGTTATTCCTATTTCCAGCAGTTTAGGACCTTTTAGTTGTTCATACCCTCTTGGCAAAAGCAGGCAGTATGTAGGCAGGCACGGGTTCAGACCCAGAATCCCGTGTACTTTTGATGACTGTCAGCACAAATGTACACAAAACACAAGTGCCAGCCTCCTCAATTGGAGAGTCTGCCTTCATTTCTCTATCAAGTACTGCTGTTTCCTACTGAGACCTGGAGAACACCTTCTTAACACCCGAACTTTCTCTGATTAACTTCTTTTCCCGGGAAGCGTGGTCCTTTACACACTCCAGATTGGTAGCCAGCTATCCGCTCTTCATGTGCTAATCCCCTGGAAATATTAAAGTACCAACATAACATAAAATATATCCCCACTTTGCACCTCTATCTTGTCCCAGTGGCGGATGGGATCCATGGGTGACCTGTTCCTGATGGATATAACCTCCTTTATCACCACATGTTTTATGGAGCTACCACCCCGCAGGACCAGCTGTGCCCTATTTTCCTCTACCTATCCTGGTCTTGCTTCTCCTTTCGTTGTAGCTGGTAGTGCTGAGACCCCAGGATGCCTTAATCAAAGCCCATCTACAACTTGGCAGCAAGTATCATAGAAGAAATGCAAGAGTGTTTGAGTTAAAGGTAGATGACCACCTACAACTGATATTAGTATTGAAAAGTTGTCTTTGTCTCTTGCTGAGGCCGAGAACACTGAGGACATGAGGACTACAGTCATGCTTGCTTTTCTCTGATTCAGGAGAGGGAAGCACTTGAGCTTAGGGAGGAGGGTTAAAATCTGGTGGCGATGGGAATCTATAAAAACTATCCCTCTTTTCCCCCGTGTAAGATAGTCCTCTTCTTGAATGTGCTGTTGAACCTCACACTTTTACTTTTCTTCGTTACTCAGGGACCTCCAGGGATCAGGCACAAATAGAGACTGGTGCCCATTGTCTTAGTTCAATTTCTGCTTGTTTCCTTCAATAACATGTGCCAAGAAGGAAGCCAAGAAAACAGCTTATGCCAATCTCTTGTGCTAGTTCCTTTAATTATATGCAATTTCAATTGGATATATATTAGCAGTAAGCATAATTTAATTCGAACACTTAATTGCTTGCAGCAATATTGTGCTTTTACCAAACTTCCCCCAAATGCACACCTATCATTCTATTTTCAGCTGATCTCAGTGCTGTCAATGAGAGGCTCATGCTCTGCAGTATTGCTTGGGGCTGTGCTTCCTACCTCTCCTGCTGCACCTGTCCTTGAACTTCGTTATTATACAATTTGTGGAAATTCAATGTCCTTATTTCCACTTCCTGTCCCCATTCTCACAAGTGTTCTATTCCCCACCATTTCTCACTCATTAGTTTTCTGAACAAATTTTTCACTAACGTTTTTGATGATTCTCTAGAAGTAGCCCATGTCTTTTCTTCTTTCTCTTGTCACTGCCACATCCCTGAGATCTTATGTCCATGGGCAAGGCTCATGACATTCTGCAACATAAGACACTGTTGGAGAATGTAACATTGGAACTAGGATTTCAAGATTTGATGAGATTTCTATAGATGGAACTCAAAGTAAAGACATTCTAGGTGGAAGAAGTGGCAGGAGAACCATATTTGCTGGCAAATTTAGTTTTCACTAAATAGTACATTTTTTGTTGTGGTAAGAAGCACATAATGAGATCTACCCTCTTAAATTTTTAAGTGTGGAATACCATATTGTTAACTACACACACAATTTTATACAGCAGATCTCTAGAACTTTTTTATCTTGCATGACTTAAACTCCATAAACTTTAAACAGCAACTCTCCATTTCTCCCTCCCCTGAAAACTACTATGCTATTTTTGTTTCTATGAGTTTAATTCTTTTATTGGTAACTCATACAAGCATAATCACACAGCTTTTATCTTTCTGTGATTGACTTACTTCACTTATATTATCCTCAAGTTTAATCCATATTGTAACATATGGCAGGATTTCTTTCTTTTTATGGCTAAATAACATTCAGTTGTATGTATATGCCACATTACCTTTATCTACGTATTCATTGATGGACATCTAGGTTGTTTAGGACAAAACCTATTCTGCAAAAACACTGTTCAAAATCACTGCATATGAAGCTACCATTTTTACAGGTCAAAATAGTTTAATAACCAGTATTTTAATATGATTCAGTATACTGCTATATCTACAACAACCCAAAGAATTGGATAGTAATACGAACTCAAAAGTAATAAAAGTGCAGACCTGAAGCATATGGCCCCCCTGGCAAACTTGATGTTTCTTCCTTAGTTAATAATTCTTTAACCAGCAAGAGCAGTGGTTCCCAAACTTTGCTGTACATTAAAATCACCAAGGGAGCCTGTATAAACATCAATGCCAAGGATGCGCCCCAGAAGAAGTAAATTATAATGGCTGGGGGTGGGACCCAGGAACCAGTATTCTTTATTGTTCCAAGCTGATTCCAAAATACCCCAATGTTTGTGAGCCATGTGACAAGGGAATTTACTTTTTCAAGACATTCTTTATGTCCCATTAATGGATGTAGGATGAATAGTGATTTAACATAATCAGTTGGGATATCATCTCACTGTTCTAGAATGTGTAGAGCCAGACGTTTATCTCTTTTTTTTCCCCCTTGTCGGAGAAGCCATGGTTAGGAGAAAACGTGTTCACATTTAGCTCTGGGCCATCTCTTTCAGCAACTGTTGCTCTTCACTTTCTTCCCCAGAAATCAGAGCAATTGTAAGAACAATTGATTATATGTATTGAACCTAAGCTATATAATGCATCTAATCTTTAGAAGTACTATGGTATAGATAGATTTCTCATTTTTACAGATGAGGAAACTGTTCTATTGAGGTAAAGGGCAGTTAAGGTGGTAGAGCAACAATTATACATGGCAACCTGACCAGTAACCACTACACACTATGCTGCCTTTTAACTGAAAATAGATTTTACTTTTTTTTGGTCTTGGCTTAACCAAGGGAGTATGCTTTTAGCACGACATTAGATACCCAAATTACATCAACCTCACATAACCCTATGAACTTTCCAAATCCCGTCTTCTAATTACCCCTCATTACCATGCATCATGGCACATCCTCATTAAACATACAAATTCCCTTAATCCGACAGGTCATAGTACTCACATTCATCTTTTGTTCATTTATTACAATTTTGCATAATTCTCTAATCATCATAAGGAGCATTTAACATAGCACTTAAGGAATCTGGAGGCATGCCGAAATAGGGTCCTAGTGCCCTCGTGCTTTTTGTTCCCTCATTTGACTATTCATGTTGACACAACTGGTTCAAGTCACAAGCCGCAGGGCTCCAGCAATTACAGTTTCCCCACAACAAATTGGTCTTTGCTGTACTGCTTATTCTTCATTTTCTCACCTCTGCTTCCAGAGTCTGGGACCTTGTCCATCTTCTTATAAAAACACAAATTTCCCAAACTTTGTTCTACAGAATTCTATTTCAGTAAGATTATAAGGGGGGCTCCATGGGGGACAAAAGATGCCATGGCTGTGGCTGGGTGAATAATGGTTTTCTAAAGATGACTGCATCCTAACCCCTGGACTCTATTAATATGTTACCTTACAAAGCTAAAGGGATTTTGCACATATAATTAAGAGATGGGGAGATTATTCTGATTATTTGAGTCAGCCCAGTGTAATCACAAATGTTCTTGTAAGAGGGAGACAAGAGAATCAGAGTCAGAAATGTGGCAATGAAACAGAGGGATAGAGAGAGAAGGATTGGAAGATGCTATATTGCTGGCTTTGAAGATGGAGGATGAGGCCACAAGCTAATGAATGCAGGCAGCATCTAGAAGCTAGAAAAGGCAACAAAATGGATTTTCCCCTTGAGCCTTCAGAAGAAACACGTATGATACATCTGGGGCTCCAGACAATAAATTTGTGTAGTGCTAAGCCACTTTGTTATAGCAACAATAGGAAACTAATATAATGGCCAGATAAGTTTGGGAAATGTTACATACTTTATTCTTTTTTAAGACATTTGCAGTATATATTAATGTAAAATGCCAATTATAAATACTGAAATATGTAGTATAATTGCAATAATTTTCCCTTGGAAAAGTAACCTTCATGGACAGAGAGATTTGTTTGTGAATGACCTTAATTACTTGGCTAAATTTTTTTTGTTAGTAAGCTACTCCACACCCAATTAAATTCAAGGTTTGCTGGGGTACCTGGTGGCTCAGTCAGTAAAGCATCCAACTCTTGATCTCAGCTCAGGTTTTGATCTCATGGTTGTGAGTTCAAGCCCCAAGCTGGGTTCCATTAAAAAAAAAAAAAAAAAAAGTCAAGGTTTGCTGGCTACTTCGCCAGAATGCTACTAGTTCTTGAGAAATTGTATTGGCAGAATACAGATTTATAATAAGAACCTTCCCCTTATTTGAATCAGCTTAGTTGCATCTTTGTGTTTTCTGTTCATATAAAACAGGAGCCCTTTAGATAATGGTCTTATTGCTTGTATTATTAATCAGTTTGGGTGGCTGATGCTTTATAGGTAAATGTTTTTTGCTAACAAGCTTGATCATCTTTTTTTCATATTATGACAGCAGAAGTTTTCAATAGGAACTTATTTTTTTTTAATTCTGGATTAAGAATAATGTTCTAGAAATATTTTATAATAAGCCATCCAGTTTATATTTTAGAAAGAAATGTTCTGATAAATGTTATTAGAAATTTTGAGTTTTCTTAACATCCTTTTAGAGCATTACCAATGTAGTTTAAATAAACTTTATAATTTTGTGCCTTGGTTTGGCACATATTAATTGGAGAGGAAACAAGCATAAAGGTCAGGTAGATGTTTAAAACATTTGTTCTTGGAATCAATTTCTGGCTAGATTTATAGTTTTGTTTTTGTTTTGTTTTTAAAAAATGACCTTTCTTGAGTTATCAAAATACATTTTTCGTAGTTTGTTGTAGGTTTTCCTGAAATGACATGCCAGAATTAAATTTATTTCCTTGACATTCCAAATAAGTCTCACTATGGCATAGCTCATTATAGAATTGGAGATATCACAAAAATAAAGGAAACATAAATATAAATCCAAAACAAATATAGGTTTATCCTATTTATTAAAAAAAGATTAAATTTCTTTTTTAAGGTAGGCATGCAACTAGGTGCTGGTGATTCAGAAATATTGTCCTTGCTTTCAAGGGGCTTACAATTTTTTTTTTAAGATTTTATTTATTTATTTGACAGAGAGAAACAGCCAGCAAGAGAGGGAACACAAGCAGGGGGAGTGGGAGAGGAAGAAGCAGGCTCCCAGCGGAGAAGCCTGATGTGGGGCTCGATCCCAGAACTCTGGCATCACGCCCTGAGCTGAAGGCAGACATTTAACGACTGAGCCCCCAGGCGCCCCTACAATTGTATTTTTTTAAAAAATCTCTGGTTGGTCAATCTTCCTTGACTTACATATAAACGTCAGGGATTTGTGTTAACTAAAAGGATGAATTCTCTGACTGTAAGAGATTTCACCATTAAAAATGGTGACTGAAGTACACTACGGAGTTTTTAGTTTTAAAGGGCTTCGGTTGCCTGCAAGTTTCTTTTGACAGAGGCCAAAGTGTTAATGTTTTCATTAACGATATTAGCTATGCATTTGGGGAAAAACCATATGGTTGTTTCCTCATGTGAAAAATGGAGACACTAGTACCTGTCTGACCATCTTATGAAATTGTGGTTACCAAAAGAGATGCAGTTTATGGTAAACCTTGACCACTGTGAATACTTTATCTCCGGGGATTGCTTCATGAGGGGAAGTACTAATTCCTCTATAGCAGTAATTTTCCGAGTGTGGTCACTGGACCAGCAGTGTTCACATTAACTGGGAACTTGTTAGATATGCAGATTATCTGGCCCCACTCAAGACTTGCTGAATCAGAATCACTGTGCTTTAAGGAGCCCTCTAGGTGATTCTGTTGCATGATAAAATATATAAGCATAGCTCTGGTCTGCTCTGAGTCTAAAGAGGGCTCTGTTAATGATTTCCAGCTCAGAAATTTCCATCAAGGGTCTTGATCTTTGAACTTATCTATTGAGACATTTCCACCTGCCAAGAAGTCCATATTTTTATTTCTGATGCTCAACATAGTTACTAGATGTTTTTAGCACTTAAAATGAGAAAAAGCCCACATTGAATTCTTGGTAGATTCTACGGTATAATAACATTTTTGCTACATTTTTATGTTCAATTCTATTGCTAAAATATCATAGCATCATTTTAAAGGGGGATATTTTTATGGATTTTATTGCATATATAATTAAAGATGCTATTTATTGTATTATTCTGCCACTATTTTATATATAGCATCTTATTTAATCATTTTTGTTATTCTATTTTACATGTGGCTCAGAGAAATTAATTAGTCAGTAAGTAGTATAGAGACAACTCAGAGAAGGAGCTGTTTAGTTCCAAGATAAGAGGTTATATCATGTCATGCTGCCTTCCAAGCATAAGCTAGAACTTTAGCTAAGAAAGAAAGTTCCCAATTTTTTTTTTTACTAGGCAAATGTAGCTCTTATACTAAATCTTTAAAAGACAGTAAAAAAAAATAGCTTCCAATTAAACACATTTGTAGATAAATATGCAAAAGTCCAAATTTAATGATAGCAACTAAGAATCAAATTATTTTAAATGAATAATGGGCGATAACCAAGTGGGATTTTCTCCCAGGAATTCAAAGATAGTACAGCATCAATAAATCTTTTTGATAATTATCCATATTAATAGTACACAGAAAATAAAACATATGTTCTCAATATAAAATGGACAGGTATTTGATAAAATTGTGAAAGAGTAATTGCAAAGAAAACACTCTGTCAAGTCATTAACCAACTCCATGCTTAGTGGTAACCAATAGAAATTTTTTCACAAGTAAGATATATATCTATATATATAGATATAGATATAGATATAGATATAGATATAGATATATAGATATATAGATATATACATCAACATTTTAACAATACATACAGACTGTACAATGCCACTATAAAATTTTTTCTTAGGGAATTATTGTGTAATGATGTATGTAGGAGCTATTGTTCATAATGGTGACTATAAGGTAATAAAGTTTCTAAAGTCGGAGTTGGTGTGATCAGTCATGATTTATTCCAACAGGCAGGTGCTCTACAACCATTAAAGGTGACGATCGAGGGCTCTAGTTCAAGTTGTTAAATTGAATACACACTTATCTTCTCTATCTTATGAAATGCTATTGAAATGACAGTACAGAAATAAAACAAACTTTACAGACACAAGTACAGAGGGAGCAGGAGATGAAACATATATGGAAAAGAGATTTCAAGGATTTTTTGAAAGAGAAAGCAGATGGAAGATGTAATGTAGTGGAGTGAGGTATACTGGACTGTCCCTGCAGAGGGTCTTTTGTTGTGTCGTGAGCATGCTTACCCTGCAGAACCCTGAGAAGCTCCAGACACTACAGGGATTAGGTGTGTAGTTGAAACTGGGGGATAATTTGAAAGTTTGTATGCAGAATGATTGGACGTCCATTCTCTCTCTTTCTCTCTGTTATCACCTGCCTTGCTCTACCTCCCTGGCCCACTCTCAGGTAGGAGCTTTAGGAAAATGGTTTCCTAGAGAAATGTTACCAGAGAAGCTCTGGACTCAGTGACACCAGAAAAACAAAGTTGAAGTGAGGCACTGGACTAAACGCAAGGGGATTAGGTGAAAATATGCATAGGGAAGGTCCTCAGATGCCCATCAGCTTGCAGGTCAGGTAACTCCTCCCTGATCTAGCCTAAAGAATAAACTTCTAGATGCTTCAATCTATGAGTCACCAATGAAAACATCGCCATAACCTTGCTTTTCTCCTGTGATACATTCAAGTTAGCAAGTTCTACAGAAACACAAGCACCATCTTCTTTTATGTGTTTCACTTTTAAATGTAAACAGATTTCTAAGGCTCAAAAAACATCTGAGGGAAGTCTCCAACCAGAAAAAGACAGGCCAAAAAAAAAAAAAAAAAAACCACTTCTAAGAGAAACCAAAGAAACAGAGGGAGTGCAGGAAATAGAGGGAACACTAAAAAGTAATCATAATAAATAAATAAATAAATAAATAAATAAATAAATAAATAAATAAATAAAACTATTGATATTCTTAGGGAGATGAGACAATCTTAACATTTATAAAAATGGAATGCAATTCTATGGAAAGGATGCTAACTAACAACAAAATAATAATATTTGGAAATTAAAAATACATTAGCCTAAGTGAAAGAGTCCAAAGAAGATTCCCACGAGGCCTGGGAAATCTCCCAGGAAGAAGAAGATAAAAAAAAGACATAAAATAAGAAATAAAATATTAACTTAATAGGGTACGATTGGATGTGTAACCACTGACAGGGGAAAGAAGTCACAAAGAAGGAAGTTAAGAGAAAACAGAGGGTAAGAAATGATCAGTGACAAAATATAATAAAAACATCAAGAACTAAGTAAGGTACACATATCTCTGAATTTAAAGGACCCAGTGAATGTCTAGCTTGGTGAATTCATAAAGATATATGTCAGAAGAAGACTTCAAAATCCTGAGTGCAAGACTGGCTGCATAATTTGTGGGGTCTACTGCAAAATGAAAATGAGGGTCCCTTGTTTAAAAAGCGGAGAAAAAAGTGTCATTAAAAGTACCAAAATATCAACATTTTCCTTCATTCCACAGTATCTTTCTCCCAATCTGTCATGATGTTTTTCATTTATAATTTAATGTGCACTTCCTTGAGCACGGTGATACTGGCAGTGTAAGTTCAGACCCTCACACTGGGGGCTTTCAGAGCTGGGGGCTCTCAGAGCTCTCTGCCTCCAGCTACTAAGGATGTGCTATGTTCTAGCCAGGGATGAACACGTCAAGCCAGGCAACTTCCTATCCCTTGGAACTGCCATGCCAACCCAGGAAAAGGGCAACTCCCAAGTATTGCAACTTTGTTGGGATGTGTTTGGTACCCAGATACCTAGTATTTATGCCCCTGTGCCTGAAACAGGCCCTGCTAGAGGTGGACAGCAGCACCTATCACTGGTAAGGCCTGGTGTGAGAGGGGCCAGGAGAGTGGATAGCTGAGAAACTGTCCCAGGAAAGCAGGAAAGCAAGGGAGATGGCAGGAGATCTCAGCCATGTATGAGCACCCAACACATGTTCTATTGTCCTATCACACTTGAGTTATAAAACACCATTTAAAAATAATTATTAAATATTTCAAGACATTAAGCCATGGTAGACCATTAAATCAAGCATAGTGCCATTCTGAGCATGGGGCCCTATGTGACTGCTGATTACCTGCACAGGCAGCCAGTTCTGCCTGTGTATAAAGATCCTAAAAGTTTCCATGGGCCCCACATAAAACATTTGACTTCAAAAATAATAATGGATACTAGAAGGAAATGAAGCAACTCCTTCAACTTTCTCAGTGAAAATCATTTTAATTTAGAGTTTAATCACTGACCAAGTTATTAACTGAATGTAAAAATAGAATAAAAATTTTGAAGTATGAAGAATTCAAAGGTTTTCCCTTTCACCCTTTTTAGGAAGCTTTGGAAGATGTGCTTCAGCTCACAAAGAGGTAAACCAGGAACTAGGAAACAGAAATTCCGTTAAAGACAGCGGTCTAAGGTCTGCCTCCAAGGGAAGTCCAAGGGTGGCATTCCTATCAAGCTGCAGCACACCTAGTTCAGACTGGAGCAGAAGCACAGAGGGCTTTAGTAAGAAATGCTCCAGGAAAACAAAAGTAGAGGTGATGCTACATCATGGAAGTGAACCTCCTGAAACTAAATATGAACAGGGAGGTAATTCATGGAATGGAGCATGTGGAAGAAAATGAGGCTAGGTATCGTGCCATTGTGATTTGTAGTTAGATATTTGTTTAGTAATTTATAAAAAGCGTTACTCTTCATTATTTGACAAAGTCTATCCATGAAAAAATTATCTGCCTCCTTTAAAAAAAATTTATTGATATATCTCCTTTAAAAAAAAAAAGATTTATCTATTTATTTTAGAAAGAGAGAGAGGGAGAGCACAGTGAGGAGTGACAGAGGGAGACGGAGAGAGAGTTCCAAGCAGACTCCGCATGGAGTGCAGAGCCTGACACGGGGCTGCATCTCAAGCCCCTGAGATTATGACCTGAGCCAAAACTGAGAGACAGATGCTTAACCAACTGCGCCACTGAGGCACCCCTGATATACCTCCTTTTATTACAGAATTTTTGCTGGCTGCATTTCCTAGACTCTCTGCCCCACATCCCCTAGCTTCTAGGTGGGGCTATATGGCTTGCAAAAATGACATATCATTTTTGGGCCACGACATTTGAAATGCAGATATGATTTCTCTACTTTCTCTTTTTCCCTTCTCACTTGAATACAGAGGTCTCTCCAGTATAAAGGGGATGATGAAGTTATCAGATGGATGAAATGGTGACATTTAGGAAAGCTATCTGCTAAACAATAACCTCTATATTGGCTCATTAGATTAAAAAAATATAAACTTCTGTTGTATTAAGCCATTGCCTTGCTGCTGTTGTTATTATAGCAGCTATCTTAACAAGTGCCAAATGGCGGTTGGAGGATTTCATGTCAAATTGGGTTTGGTCTCTGTCTTCTGTTAGTATCTGGTAGGCACCGGGAAAGATTAAGTGACAAAAAAATGAGTTAGGCTTATTTGCCAGATTTAGTAGCCCCCCAGAGAACAACAATTAAGAAAGCTGACAAGTTTTTATATAAATTGGGCTATGCATTAGGAGAATAATTTTCTTCGCTAAGGATGTCAGAAGGAGGGATAGGTGGGTAGGCCGTGGCTAGTAGAATCATTTCTGACTCCTACTCCAAGTTCTGATATCAAATGCCATCCTATTTCCCCAAGTTTTAGGATGATAGGCCTAGGAATTAAGGATAATCTAAGTTTCTTATGTAAGTATTAAAATCCCACAATAGGCCTATTAATATACACAGAACAAAATCTCTCAATTTCCATATGAAATATGTATATATATATATATATGTGTGTGTATATATGTATATATATATGTATATATATATGTATATATAGAGAGAGAGAGAGAGAGAGAGAGAGAGATAAGAATGAGACCAGATAGAAAAGACTGTAAGACTTTGGATGTCTCATTGGGGATTTCATAGAGTTGTTATCGATGAAAATGAAGAGTTCTCAGGTGCCAGACAAGGAGTAGGAAATGGGGATGACCCAACAGCTGATGGAATCTCTATATTAATTTCAATGTGAAGGGTTGTCATTTAAACATTTAAATGAGAGATATTATCGCAAACATTTAAAACATTGATGGATAAATCCAACTCTGAGAACTTCTACTCTTGACCCCTCCGTTTTCATGACTTTTAGTCTCTATCCCCTGGTGGGGTGACTTGGAAGAGGTGCTAGGGCACATTTATGTACCAAATTTAGGTTGCCATCAAGGTCCTACTCAAATATGCATGCATGGAGTGTATATTAAAGGTCTAGGGAAAAAGTACTTTAATATTTAAAGCAAGTGTAATTTCTTACATTTTGAGAATCCTTTATATTATTCATAACAGGAAGGAACTCCAGACCCTGATCTGCAAATTTTAGATAAGCAAAATAAGTTTAATTAGAGCTAACACACCAATATTTAAAAAGATCTTTCTTAAAAAAGTAATATAGATTAGGCTGCAAAGAAAACTGTGGATTGCTTGTAGGTATATGTACAAATTTAAAACTACCTGATATCGGACAAAATTAGAATAGAGGTTGTTTTCATGCCACTGGCAGACCTTTACTCATTACCTAGTTTATTTTGTAGGACAATGTGAATGCAAGTTACGTGAGAGATAAAAAACAGTGCACTTAAGTGACAACATATTATGGGTGTTAAGTCAAGGTGTACCTATGAAAAGGGAGTTATAGAGAGAGTTAAAAAAGTAAAAATTCTCCTGAAGAATTACTGTTTCTTTTTCTAAAACACTCAAATAACAATGTCCTTTAAACCTTGATTTTATTTAGCAGCTAGTTTCTTTAAATCCTTGCCAAGATTTTTAGAGACGTATTTTGTTATAGTTTTGGTTCATTGTAGTGATTGAAGCTTTATTGTTGCAGGGAAATCACGTTAGATTTTTACATTGCCCTGTCTCTTACTTCAGAAGTATAACCAACTTTATTATAACTTATTGGCCATCAAAACAGCACTTAAAACTTACTTTGCAGAATTGTATAATTTATTTCTAAATCTAAAAAAACAAAACAAAACAAAAACCTGAACACTAAGACCATATCCTCCAGTATTATATACATGTTACTAGTTTTTGTGTGTAATTTGTGTTAATTCTGATTTTGAAAAATCTCATTGATGCATTAAATTTTTAAATCTTTGACCATTACATTATCAGTACATTAAAATATCGAATAAGTGCCTTAGGATTCTTATATTATCACAGATACATTTTCATTTTATTTTTGAAATTTGGTAGTAAGCTAAACATTAAGACAGAGGTATTAAATTTCAAAGGCTAACACTGAATCATTATAGAAGTATACTTCCTTTGTATGAATTTTTGGAAAAAAATGACAAAAGCAATTCAAATATTATAAATAGTAATGCATTTTAGCTAAAAATGTTAATATTAATAAATCATCAAGTCAATGAATGTGTCTAGTATTGAACAACTAGTGTAGCTTTTTTAAGCATGGAAAGAGAAGGAAATATCTGAAGATAAAAAGAAAAAATCAAAATTAAATTTCAAGACAAAAATTCTATGAGGGGAAAAATAGAGGTAATTTCTAGGAAATTTCTAGGAAAATCTATGAAAACTGGTAGAAATGGGGGCAGTAAAATATGTATTAAACAACAGATTAGTCTGGAATCTGTTGTTTCCAGGTGACAAGAATCTAACTTGATCAGTTTAGTCAAAAAGGTCAATTTATTTATTTACCTAATTAACCCTTGAGAAAGGCAGAGATACAACTAAGCTTCAGGGAAACTAAACCAATAACTTCAACTCTGATAAAGCTCTCTCTTTCCATCTTGCCTGTCTCTGTCTTTCTCCATATCACCTGAATTGTCTCAGATGACTTCCTTCCATAAGGATGGAAGAAGGGCTGCTGGTAGCTCTCAACTTCTTCACCAGGAAGGGATTAAAATGTAATCTTGCTTTTTTTACCATTCAGTTTTCCCTCCCTTCCCCGATGGTCCTCCATGCTATTCCTTATGTTCCACATATGAGTGCAACCATATGATAATTGTCTTTCTCTGCTTGACTTACTTCACTTTGAATAATCCCCTCCAGTTCAATCCATGTCGATGCAAATGGTAGGTATTCATCGTTGAACACTACATCAAAAACTAATGATGTACTATATGTTGGCTAATTGAAAATAATATATATACACACACACATAATCTTGCTATTCTCAAAAAAATTTTTCAAAGGAAGGGTCTTAGTCCATTTGGGCTGTAATAACAAAATATGACAGAGTGAGTAGATTATAAACAACAGAAATTTATTTCTCACAGGTCTGGAGGCTGGAAGTCTGAGATCAGAGTGCCAACATGGCTGGGTGAGGGACTTCTACTCAGTTATAGACTTACTGTATCCTCACATGGTAGAAGGGGCTAGGGAGCTCTGTGAAGTCTCTTGTGTAAGGGCACAAATCATCTTCATGAGAGCTCCATCCTCATGACATAAACACCTCACAAATTTTAATATGAGCTACAAATGCCTGATGGCAATAAAATGAAGAGTGGTTGGGTGTGTTCTAGACAATAGTGCCACTTAGTTTGAGATGAGTAATTGATGTGAGGTCAGTCTTCCTCTGATGGGACTGAGTGTCCATGAAGCTTTGGTAAATCCAGGCCAGGTGTCTTTTAGTGTAAAGATTTGTAAAATATGGTTCTTCTAAAAAAATTAATAAAAATTGTATAAAAATATGCAATTGTGTACAAATGATGTTTTGATAAACATATAGATAGTGAAATGATTATTACAGTCAGACTAATTAACATATATCTCCTCATATAGTTACCATTTTTGTGTGTGCGTGATGAGGCACCTAAAATTGACTCTCCTGGCCAATTTCCAGAATACAATAAAGTATTATTAACTATAGTCATCATGCTATACTTTAGATCTCATCCTCTATGACTGCAGTTTTGTGCCCTTTGACCAGCATGTGGTTCTGAGTGTTCTCATCTAGGATATGGTCCTCATGTCCAAAGGAGAGGGAAGCTTTACTTAGTGATAATACATCAAGGGAGATGCTTTGATTTGTCAAGTTAGAGTTTATGGGGTTGTAATCATTACTTGCAGTAAGAAGTTCAGACTTCTTTCTGATAAGACCAGAATATCCTAGAGGCTATCAAAGAGATAGGTTTGGAGAAGACAGACCGGAAAATAACAAATTATAAAACTGGTGACTTGACCCTCTAGCTTACCTCTCCAAATACGATAGGATCTTACGTGACTGAAGCTGCCTCCCTCAGTGAGACTCTAGCATGTGAAAGCCACGGAGTAAATTTTTCATGGTACCTTGCCAATCAAATTCTCCCACCCTCCCACTCTTCTTGTTTATTTCAGTGAAGAATTTGTAAATCAAAGTGTGACAGATTTCCCAGAGGTGAATTTTCCACATTTCTTAGTTTAAAGCCATTAGAAAGCTGACACTTAATACTTAAAGGTAATTCAACCCTGTATGACAGTGACCATTCAGACATCAGAGTCACATAATACATAAAATACTCTGAAGACGACTTTTTTCTTTAGTGAGAATAATGGACCCATAAAGAATCCTCATGTATAATTGGTATTTCAGATTTGGTTTCAAAAACTTTGAAATCAAATCAGACTTACGGGTGCTGCAGCAGGACTGAGATTTTTCTGGCATAATGCAGTTTATCAAATTATTTTTCCCTATCCTTTATAAGATTACTAAATTAATTGTCTTTAAAATTTCTTTAGGTGTGTGTGAGGGCATGTGTAATCAAGTTTCATCTATTTTGGGGAGGCAGTTTTACATTTAAATCCATTTTATACAACCTATAGATTTTCACATTGGATTACATAGGGTTTGAGAAGCCTCTAAACCATACTGACCTACATCCCCAAGCAACCATATGCTAAGCATCCACTCAATAACTTATCATTACCACAATGTATTGAACATTTTCTCAAGAATAATTTGTGAATCTTTGCAAGGGCTCAGAAAATATTTCCTTGAGCATACATATATTTTCACATTAATGGGGGCCTCTGGGGTGTCTGGATGGCTCAGTCAGGTAAGTGACCAACTCTTGATTTTGGCTTGTCATGATCTCAGGTTTGTGAGATGGAGCCTCTCGTCAGACTCTGCAGTGGGCATGGAGTCAGCTTAAGGTTCTCTCCCTCTCTGTCTCCCACCCCACCCCCCCACTCACGTGTGCTCTCTCTCTCTAAAAAAAGAGGGGGGGGGGCTGTATGTCTATTGAATCTCTAAAAAAGAGGAGGAGACTATGTTGGTTTTAGAGCAAATAGGTGGGTACCATTTAAACATGTCGGTCTGTTGTGAGTTCTGCCAAAGCTGAGAAAAACCACAGAGCATATTATAAGTATCAAATACTTATATACTTAATTATTCTTTTTAAAAGATTTATTTATTTATTTTAGAAGGAAAGAGAGAGCATGAGTGAGAGGGGCAATGGGAGAGGGAGAGAGAATCTCAAGCACACTTCGCCTGAGCTCAGAGCCTTACCTGCAGCTCAATCTCATGACCCTGAGATCATGACCTGAGCTGAAACCAAGAGCACAGGCTTAACCAAGTGCACCACCCAGGTGCCCCAGGATTATTAATTTCCAAAGCTTTTTTGGAACATGTTTGGGCAGTAAAACTAATAATTAATAACTTCACAAACCATAAATTAGAAAGACTTTAATTTCTGGCTACATCAGAGTATCTTGCATTGGATCAGCTATTGCACTGAACCAATAAGAAAAGTTAGACTGAAAAACAAAATTAAAAAGAAAAAAAGGAAAGCTAGGATATGAGAGGCCAAGGCCATACAGTAAGGAGAGGCCAGCCTTCTCCACCAGGCCTTCCTCTCACTGTGTTTTCAAGTGTGATAGAACAGCCAAGTAGAAAGCAGAGACTGAGAGCTTACGGAAGTCTCCCAGCAAAAATTACAATTGAAGGACAAAAAAATCATCTAGGCTAGGGGCGCCTGAGTGGCTCAGTTGGCTAAGCATCTTCCTTTGGCTCAGGTCACGATCTTGGGGTCTTGGGATCAAGCCACACGTGGGGCTCCGAGTTCAACAGAGAGCCTGCTTCTCCCTCTTCCTCTCCCCCACCACTTGTGCTCTGTCTTCCTCTCTCTGTCTCAAATAAATAAATGAAAATTTTAAGAAAATTATTAGGCTAAGTCCCTGGGAAAAAGGGAACTACAGAGAAGTGAACCCAGGAAATGTGCTAAATTGTATGCTGTGCTAGATATTAGAAATGAGAAGTGGATGCTAAGAAGCTACAAGGCTAAGCAGAGATGTCAACACTGCCATGGGGCCAGGAGACTAGACCTGGAGTCAGGTCCTTTCATGGAAGACAGCTCAGGTGGACCCATGCCAGGAGACGAAGAAGAGAAACGCGAAACTTACTATGCATGGGTCTCTTTCAAGGTGTTAGTTACTTCAGTCTTAAGTTCTTCTGCTGGTGTCTACTCTTCAGAGACTTCAGGGAGTTGCTCTTTGTAGTCTGCCCAGAGTTTTGAGTTGAAATCAGTAGGTGAGGTAGACTGTAGTTGGCTTACTCCACCTTAGTAATTACCAGAAACCTAGATATTTTGTTTTCAAAAATACACACTAGGGGCCCCTGGGTGGCTCAGTTGGTTAGGCATCTGCCTTCAGCTCAGGTCATGATCCTGGGGTCCTTGGATGGAGCCCCACAGCCGCTTCCTGCTCAGCAGGGAGTCTTCTTCTCCCTCTCCCTCTGTCTCTCCCCCTGCTTATGCTCTCTCTCTCAAATAAATAAATAAAATCTCTTTAAAAATGCACACTAATATGGACTACTACAAATATACATCAAAGGCTTACTACCTTCAATTACGGCATTATAGATGAACAATTGAGTGTGATACTTATGCATTTTAAAAGCTCCCCTCCCCCAATAAATCTAGAGTCAGATTAAAATTCATTTTAAAAAATTTGTCAAGTATAGACAATTTGTACATCCGTTGGATTTGGGGAATCTTAGGTTTCAGTCTGGAAGTCAGTACAAAATGGCTTTTTATTCTCTATTGTGCTGAAAAAAGTGATTTTGATAAAATAATTTTGAAAATGTAAGTAGCAGCATCAAATGTATCAATCAAATGTATTTTAATCTATCAACAAAACTTATATTTTATACATCATGTATTATTTTAACGTGGAAACAAAACTAGATTACAAAGTATCAGTTGTACTTATGGGAAAAAGTAAAATGAGCCCATTGGGGTCCTCTAATCCCTGATTCCAAGTTGTCATTGCAATGACCAACAGAAGACACAAATTAAAGAAAACCTACGTCATTTCTATGACGGTGGAGTAATACCTTCCACATACTAAAACTTTGGGAATTTGCACTTGAGATAGTCTGGGTAACAAAGATACACTGAATCAACTTGCAATTTTCCCTCCTAACAGAATGTCATTACCGCTGGGCAGTATTCGTGGAGGAAACCCTAGCAGAACCTCAGTAACTCCCACAAATTTTGTGAGGAAAAGTTGAGCAATAGGATAGATAGTGGACAAAATGAAAATATACAAAGCGAGTTAAAAGAAAAAAAATCCCACTCTTGAATAACATCAAAAGGGTCTCCTGAGTATAAGAGAAGTTAATAGAATGATACCAAGTTCACAGTATTTTCTTTTGAAGTGTCTCCATGTTACTTACAAAGAATGTGACAAGAATGCTGTCTAAGCAACAAAACAGGAAAATCGGGCTGGCTTCAGACTCGCCAGTATTAAAAATCTGAAGGTGATGAGCAACTTCTTCAGAATTGTAAGGGGAAAAGAAAACTTTTGACCTTCATTTTCTCTATGTGGCTAAGTTAATTTTAATTGCATTGGCAGAATATTACTTTCGGATTTTTTTTTTTTTTGTAACAACAAAAAAAACCCCACTTATTATTTTAAGCAGTTTTTATGGTCAGGAATTGAGGTGCAGCTTAGCTGATTGTTTCTTTTTTTCTTCAGTTTTTAAATTCCAGTTAGTTAACATATAGCATGATATCGGTTTCAGGTGTACAATATCGTGATTCCACACTTCCATACAACCCCTGTGCTCGTCAGGACAAGTGCCCTCCTTAATCCCCATCACCTATTTCACCCATCCCCCTCGCCCTACTTTCAGATTATTTTTGAGGTATTTTTCATGTGACAAACTTTACCCCTTTTCACTACTTTCCTGGGGGATGGGCCTAGATCCTCACAGGAGTTTAAATATTTAGCATGCCCTAAATTGTATTTGCCACAAAATCTCGTAGGGTTATTCTCTTTATATGACAGCCCCTGCCTTCATATTCCGCTAAGTAGAATACCATTGACATAGTCATATTTCTTTGTAGTAAAATTGCTATACTTTTCTAAATTCACATTAGACTCCTGGGAACTTAACATATTGAGAAGTTACATAATGTGAATGGATGTTTATTACTTATAAAATGCAGATACAGTGAAGAAGTTTGAAAAAATATCCTATGAGAAGACAACAGACATTCATTGTCAGTTTTTAAAGAAATCAAAACATGTATCAACCGCCAATAAAAATTGTTATAAAAATTAATTTGCTTCTAAGTTACAGAAGTAAGTTTTGTCTTCAGTATTTAATCAGAGTTTTAGTGCAATGGTAGAACACGCAGAAAGTGAAAATATTTTCTTATACAAGTGAAATGTATAGATTCTGATAAAGTTATTCATTAGTTTTTGAACATCACAGCCCACGTTTTTTCGTGCCCAAAATAATATCCTGGTTATGGCTGACTACCTCTCTCAGCCAGTAGTAAATAAGTATTATTTCAACCGAATGTCTATCATAGCAGATGTAATGAATTACTGGGATAGGATTTATTTTTTAAGTGTTGGCTTAAAAAATGACTATGTCAGGGAATTAACAGGTGCGTTGGTGTTTTGATGTGGAAATCATTTCTGGTCTTTGTTTCCGCCCATTGTTGCCAAGTGGTTTTTCTATCATGCTGAGGAGAGTTTCCTGAGAACAAAACAAATGCTTTCTGATTGGGTCAGGTTTACATTACGCCTTATCATTTACATCCCTTCAAGCTTAGAGAGAAAACAATTTCTGTGTGTGGGGAAGTGGTGGCAGGAGAGAGGGGCGTACACAGAGAGAACACTCATTTTTAATTCTGGTGCAGTGGCACAGATGGGAATGTCCCACACAGAGTTGTTTCTAGTCTCTGCTTAAACACATAATGATTTTATTATTTTGTGTGCCTGCTCCCTCTCCCTGTGGGAAGAGAGAATGGAGAAAGAAAAGAAAATTGAGCTTATTCTTTAATTTTCAGCAAAACCTAAATGCATACTTAAAGGAAAACAAGAGAAGTTATCGTCAACTTATATATAACCACTCTCATTCATGGTACTTAGATCAGAAAAGGCATGGCTGTTTTTGCCATGAATATTTTAAAGTTTCAAGGAGGTTCGGGGAGAGGCAATCTTACCTGGCATGCAAGCAGCAGTATCTGTTTGAAGGACAAAAATTGCATCATCCCGTGTGTGTGTGTGTGTGTGTGTGTGTGTGTGTGTGTGTGTGTGAATAATTTCTAATTACTTCAATAGTATGGTGTATCTCATCTTTCATGGTTCCCTCAGTGAAAGGCTGACAGTACCCACAGGATATTCTTTTCAGCCTTCTTCACTGTAATTGCATTTTATAAGTGATAAACATCCATTCACATTAAGTAACTTTTCAATGTATTAAGTTCCCAGAAGTCTAATGTGAATTTAGAAAAGTATAGCAATTTTACTACAAAGAAATATGACTAAATATGTCATTGGTATTCTATTTAGTGAAATATGAAGGCAGTGACTGTAGGATAAAGAGAATAACTCTAAAAGATTTTGTGGCAAATACAATTTAGGGCATGCTAAATATTTAAACTCCCATGAAAATCTAGGCCCATCCCCCAGGAAGATGATGAAAGGTGTAAAGTTTGTCACATGAAAAAATGCCTCAAAATAATCTGAAAGTAATATTCTGCCAATGCAATTAAATATTCCAAAAGTCCAAAAACCTTCTAGCTCAAAAAAATAGTGTATATATATATATAAAATATATTTTAATTATATATATGTGTATGTGTGTATATAATTTTGATAGCAATTTCCATAGCCAGTTTTGTGACTTTGATTTAAATAAGTGGTCCATTGAATTCAGTTCACGTAACTAGAACCCTTTCAAGATACGTAAAATATCAAACATCTATCAAATATTATCCTTGCCTTTAAAATAACTACAATCTAGCTTGAGAAAGAAATTATAAATACACATACCAAAAACTAAACAACATCAATTTTAAGTAAGAGTTTAGGTAATTGCCAGAAGAGATGTGATTTTATTAAAATCAATTACAAATATAACTATTACAGGAGAATTCAGAGGATGAAAGAGTATCTTCTGCTTAAGCAAGACTATCCTGAGGAGATGAAACTAGAAATGAATTTTATGAATATTTCACTGGAGATGAGAGCAGAGAAAGTGTTCTTAGTGAGTGAAATATTAAAAGGAGTGTATGGGACTCCAGTAGTCCATGGAATGCATGGAAATAGTTTCTTCAATTCATAGTTATTGCCCTCTCTAGTGAAATACCAATTTAAGGCACTTCTGTGGTAGTATGGGTGGTGGCAGAGAATGGACGGGAGGAATGTGTTAGAATAAACTGGCTATTTCCAAATGTATGATAGAGCTTAACTTAGAACTTTAAATTCAAGACACAGAAAACAGGGGGATTTCTATGACTACGTTAAAGGATCTCTTCTATTTTCTAGCTCCAAGGATCTTGGAGAATGACAATGGACTGATAAACTTAATTAGATGAGGATTACAATCCCAGCTTCCATTCCAGAAGTTGTCTTCTTTAACTGGAGAATATAAAACAAACCTTCTGTGCACACTACAAATACACCTGACTTCCCCCAGCAGAGATATCAGGACAATTTTTAATCTTTAATTAGTGCCCTCTTAACTTTCTATCTCTTTGTCTTAATTTGATCTTCATGCCAACCCACAGTACAAATCTTCTGTAATGTGGATGTCATGCTGATGGGAGGTCAGTAACAGGAAGAAGCAAGAAATATAAATGCCCGTGGATCAATTATTTTAGAAGCTGGGAGATAAAACCCCACACTTAGGGACTGAAATCTCAGTAAAGTTTCTTGGATCCGGTGGTTTATGGTGTGTAGTGATGTCCATCTAAATGAAAAACAAAATGCTACATTTTAAGGCACTATTACTAATAAGAAAGGAAGTCTCGTTTGCATCTTTGGATTTGGGAAGGTATATAGATGTACAGCATTTATTAGTGTATGTTACCTTCGTACCTCATACTTCCTAAGGCTTTGAGTGGACTGCAGGACAAAACAAGCTGCTTCAGCTCACTCTAGCTTACATAGAAGAAGCTTTCCTACTTGACTCCGATGCCATAGTATAGCCAATGTTGCTCTAAGTGTCCATGATAGAACAGGATGTTGAAGGGAGCCTGTGAAAATCCCTGATAAGGAAACCAAAGTCCCTTAGACGTTCCTTCAAAAACATACAGTTTTCTACAAATCACTCTTCTTTTGACAAAAAATTTTGTTTGCAAATGTACCTGATGGAGATTAAATGCCCAACTGTAAGACCAAACATGACCAGAGACCTGAGATGCCCATCACTGATTGGGTATTATTTGATCTGCCAAGCTATAAAATAAGGTGTCCAAGTGGCACACCCTCATCAAATGGAGATGGTACACCCAAGATTGGGCTGGAGTACATGTACAGAATATAAGCAGGTGGTCCACACCCCCAGTGCACCTTCTCTTGCACTTTCACCCACACTTCAGCACATCTTCTAGCCACCTAGGGAGTCTCCTAGGACCAGTTGAGTAAGGAAAAAAAATTTAGAGTCTGGCTTATGCGTGGTTGTACATGACATGCTGGCACCTGCCATAAATTCATTGTTGAGAATTACAGTCCCATTAAATGGTGGGTATAAAAGGCAGATAAATCATTCCATAGTTAGAACTGGTTGTCTATTTTGCCTAGGAGTTGAGGTAATCTGAACTTTGGATTTATGCTGCCTGGTTAATGGTATGATCAAGTGGTCAGGGGCTTGGAAGGAATAGAATTAGAGGATTGATGATGACAAGATATGGACAAGATGGGAGAGCTATGTGGATGGATGTCTCAGAGTAGGGGGATATTTGTTTTCCCTAAAAAGGCCTTCTTAATGCCATCCACTGCAGAGATGGTTCTAAATAATCAGACAAATAACTCACTTTGTGAGTGTCAGTCTCTTTCTCTACAGTTCTCATGCTTTCTCAAAGGGCTCATGAACAAAGTGGCTGTGGTATCAGGGATGCTGGCCAAGTATGTATTTTATAACATGGACATCTAGGCAAAACATACCTGGCTACTGTCACTGCTGAGGACCCACTTGACAATAGCAGAGGACAAGGCAGAGCTACTGATACAGAATATGGAGGGCCAGTCAGCTACCTGGTAGCTGGATGATTGTATTTTGATCCCTTCTATCCTTGAGAGGGAAATAATTTGCCCTTCCTGTAATGAATATTTATACTGAAAATAGATTTGCTTTCTCTATCCATCATGCTTCTACCAGAAACACCACCCTGTGGCTTCCATCTATGACTTAGTCAATGTCATGCATCCCATCTGTTATTGTTTCTGATCAAGGAACTTATTTTGCAGTAACAGAACTGAAATAACAAGTTGACTATTAAGAGAATTACTACTTTTACATGTATGCAGAAGCAGCTGGCCTTATAATGTGGAGAAATGGATTATTGAACAATCAGTTATGGCATTAGCTTGGGACTAATACATTACCGGATTAGAGTACTGCCCACAGTATTTAATATACTCTTTGAATCTGTGGCAAATATATGGTACTCATGGAATATATGAAAGAGTTAGAACCTTTTTTTCCATTTTATACCTGATAACCCATTTGCAAAATTTTTTCTTCCATTCTCTTGACCTTGAATTCTGCTGGTTTAAAGGTTGGATAACAACAATTGTTATTATTCCACTGCACTGGAAGCTGGGACACCACAGTGCCACTTTAGGCTCCTGACACTACTGAACCCAAGAACCAAAAAGGCGATGTTGGCTAGAGTGATTGATTTTTATTACCAGTCATTATGATTGCTACTATGCAGTGAGGTGGCAAAATATGTCTAAATCTCAGGGAATTTTTGTGTGTGTCTCCTACCACATCCATTGGTCAAGTGAGTGGAAGTCTACAGAAACTTAATATAGGCAAGAAAACCAAGGCTCAGATCCCTCAGCAATGAAGACCACTCTCTCTTTGTACTCCTTTTTGTTTGGCAAGTGGATTCTTTTCATGTTCCTGAGGTGCATATATTTGAACAACCCATGACTCTGTCCTTAGACTCCTTGTCTATCAATAATAAATTGAGCTCTGAATTAGTTCTATGGTTTTAGATGCAATCTACGTACTGATGACTCAGATGGTCCAGCCAGGACCATATCCTGGATTACAGACACATATATCCAGTTGCCTGGGGTTCATAAAATAAGTAAGTTCAAAACAAAACTCTTGATTTTCTTCTCTATCTCAGTCAATGGCAACTCTCTTCTTGCGGTAGATTGGACCCGAAATCACCAAGTCATCATTGACTTTTCTCTTTCTTTCACATACCACACTTAAATCATCTTCAAAGCCTGTCAGCTATTCTTTTAAAATATAGCCAAACTCAGTCATTTCTCTTCATTTTCTCTTGCTTGAGTTATTGAATAGCTTCCTAAGTATTTCTTCTGCTTCCATCCTCTATTAACTACGTTTCTGATGTTTTGACATCTGAGGTCTTGCTGACCCTGAAGAGATTACCCCTCCCAGGGCTAGCCAATTTCTAGGGATCCAAATAGTGCCGGTCAGCAAGTACTCCTTTCATATGCAAACAAACCAATCCAAGCCCACACCTCCTATCACCTCCTTAATAGAGCTATTACAGTCCAGACCATTATCCCCCCCCCCCCAATTACCCTAGGGCTAGCTAAAAGACAACCGGAGAGCAACCATACAGCCTGATGAAATTACTCAACCAACCAAGCCCAAACCTGCAGAGCCTGCATTGTCTTACCTTTCCCACAGAAACCACACTCCAGGTTCTTGCCCATGTTTTCCTCTAGCTCCCTCTGCCTCCTGCCCAACCCCAGTGCTTCCTCACCTATCCCCTGCAGACTTGGCATGCCCATTCCTCTTCGGAACTGTGAGTAACAAACTCTCTTTTCAAGACAACAGTCTACTGATCTGTTGTGAATCATAATAAAATCTATGGTTATTTTTTATACTAATTTTTTATTATGTTATGTTAGTCACCATATAGTACATCCTAAAATCTATGTTTATAAACACATCTTTGACTGCCATCCCTCTCTCCCCAGTCTAATCTACATAGAGCAGCCCGATGAGCCTTTCAAAATATGTCAGATCATGTCATTTTTATTTTAAAAATCCTCGAATAGCTTCCATTTCTCCTAGGTCCTGCAAGACACTTTCAGGTCCTGCCCTGCTCCCTGTTGCTTCTATCACTTTCTTTCCTCGTTGGTCTTCTTTGTGTTTCTTAACAAGTCAAGCTGCCCACCTCACAGGCTTTGTATTTGCTTTTCCTCTGCCTAGAATGCTTTTCTCCTACTTTTCTAGGTTTCGGCTCCAATTCCTGTTAGAGGAATATTCTCTGTCCACTATATAGAAAGTAGATCTTGCATTCCATTCCAACACTTTATCTTCATTTATGTGTTTCTTTGCTCTTCTTAGTACTTACAACCACCATTAGACTACTTCATTTCTTCTTCGTCCCCTTTTCCTTCTCCTCCTTCTCTTTCTCCTCCTCCTTCTTCTCCTTCTCCTTCCTCCCCTTCTTTCTTCTTCTTCTTCTTCTTCTTCTTCTTCTTCTTCTTCTTCTTCTTCTTCTTCTTCTTCTTCCTCCTCTTCTTCTTCTTTTCTTCTTCTTGCTATTGTTATTTTGCATATCTTTCTACACTAGAATGTAAGTTTCCTAAATGCAGGAACTTTGTTTCTTTCACTGCTTATTCAAAGTGCCTGAAATGGGTCCAATCACAAGGATAGGTGGCTACAAAATATTTAGGCAATAAAATCATATTTTTGTTAGTCAAGTGCAGAAACTTTGGATATATAGTTGATGTAAGGGTACTAAGAAAGTTTTTCTTTTACGGAAGTAAAATTCAAAAGTTAAAGATTGACCTCTAAAATGAACACTCTCTCTAGGTGACATCCTTCATTTTATAAAAGTTGAAGAGTCTCTACAACAGACAGTTTCTATTCCAGAAAAATGCTTAATGGCCCCACCTTTTGCTCACTTTAGTCATTGCTCTCATGTCTATAGATCCTGACCCCAACCAGGCTTTACCCATCTCCACACCACCTATATTTTCTTGGCCCCTCTGGACATTTTTTTTTATCTTCACCCATTTTTTGGCCTCATGTTTTTCCCTATCATTTTATTTCTTTTCTCTTTGTTATGTCTTTTTTTCTTCCTTTGGTAAGAAATATTTCCCAGTACCCTAGGAACTGTGAATAGTATCTTTTTTCCCTCCAGGTAAAGAAAATTTGAAGATGTCTCCTAGGCATACCCCATGTAAGCTGAAAGTTAAAATGCACTAGATATAATGTTATAGTTTGTTGAATATACTGAAGGGCATTGTTTCACTTTGACTAGATCTAGTGAGAACTAATCTGTAAGGACATTGTTTCTCTGAAATTATGGTTTAATGTTGTATATGAAAATACATTATGGAAATCTTAGAATAATATGCTAGGCTGAAAACCAAGCTCCTTCTGGACCAGAGTACATACAAGAAAAGTGTGGGGCATAATATAGTAGCAGGAAGTAATGAGGGGCTCTAAGAACAAAATGATGAGTAGTTGTCCATGGAATGTAGGAGCCAACTGAAAAAGCTCCTAATGGCCAAGCCTGGAGCAATTTTAGCAACAAGAAAAGAGTAGTATTAGATGATTACCCAAAATATAAGTAAATATCCATGACTCAATAGTAATATAAATAAATGATGCAATAAGAAAAATGGAAAAGACAAATCTCTTGCATAGAATTCCAAATAATTTATGTAGATACTTTCCCCTCAAAGAGGCATAACTCCCCACTCTTAAAGTGTGGGCTCTACTTGGTTACATACTTCCAAAGAGTACAATATGGAAAAGGAGAAAAAAGAATAACTTTGCAACAGAGAAACCTGACAAACACTACCTGAGACAGGCGATGCAGCTTAACATAATCAGTGATAAAGGCAGTTGATAGCAGGTGCACTTGATATGATGTGATGAGAAGGGCAAATCCTTCTGTTGTCTCTCTCCCTGAAACTCTAAACTCTAGTCTAATTATGAGAGAAATATCAAACTCCAAATGAGGAAACTTTCTGCAAAGTATCTGACCACGAAACTATTAAAGTCATGAAAAACAACAATAGTCTGAGAAATGATCACAGCCAAGAGAAGCCTTAGACATAACAACTAAATGTACTCTTTTGTCCCCGATGAAATCTTGGAACAGAAAAAAGACATTAGGAAAAACTAATGGAAATGGGAAATGTAGTTAATAGTAATGTAGCAGTTTGGGCTCATTAGTTGTGACAAATGTGTTGTACTATGTAAGATGGTAACAGTTGTTGAAAGTATGTGGGGGATATATGGGAACACTGTCTTTGCAACTTGTCTGTAAATATAAATCTATTTCTATAAATCTAAATTTTTAAATCTATTATAAAAAGTTTGTTTAAAAAGCTGAGCCCACGGAGGTGAGGGACGTTGTGTTCTCTGCCTTTAAGACACTTATTTTTTTTTTCTTTTCTTCAAGTAGATCTCCTAAAGACTTTAGTCAAATGTCATTTTGATGTGGGAAATGAAGGCAAAAGAAAAATTAGGTGTCCTTACTACTTACAGCCCATTGACAAGTCCTTGAAATAGGCAGGGTGACATTCCTCGAGGAACTCAGCTGCCTGATGTTAATACTTTGCTAAGGGCAAAAGACAATCTTAACCTGACCCCCCCTCCCCCCAGGATCCTGTGAGTGTACTTTAACATATAAAAATTCCTTTGGAAACCTCCTTTATCTCTGTGCCCCAAGATACAACATGTTGGCAATCATCCCCCAAGCATATGGCGAACCAATATACATCTGAAGGGTCTCATGACTAAAATTTTATGAGACAGTAATAAATGACCTTTTCCTAACAATACCTCGCCCCCTCAAGATCCTGGAAGCCTTGCTTCCAAAATTCCTTAGAGACTTACACTATTCCCTAACCCCCTCCCAACCTGAAAGTATATAATGGACCACTCCTCATGACCTCTGTGCAGCTCTTTCTGCCCACAGGTCCTGTCTCCGTGCTTTAATAAAACCGCCTTTTTGCACCAAAGACATCTCAAGAATTCTTTCTTGGCCATCTGCTGCAAACCCCAACATCTTTCCTCATCAATTTTACCTCAGAATAGAAGTAAAATCTCTATCTATCTCTTTGCTAAACCGCACTGATATTTGTTGGCATTACTCTTGGTTTTGTTTAAAATAGCATGTTTAGGGATAGTGGTGGGCATCATCATATCCACAGGGAAACCAGGTGGTGAGACATCAGGGAAGGCAATTTCTCTCTCTGTTTTCCAACCCTATCAATTTTCCCTCTGTCACTTGTGGCTGTGGACACTTGAGTGGGAGGATATAGAAATACACTGGATTTAGAAGATGAGCCATCTATATTATTTTCCTCAGAGAAATTCCCTCCCATTCCCTATAGTATCTCAGATCTGAATATGGCCTTTTCTAGCTCTCATTGCCTGAAATCTGATGAATAATATTTATGTATCTATATTGCCTATCCACACAGCTAAGAAAGCCCCAGTCCAGCTCGAAGGGCTTTGCTTATTACTCATTACTCATGAAAGAAGCAGCACGCTTACCTGGCCAGGTTTCGTTTTTCTTTTCTTTTCTTTTTTCTTTCGTTTCCTTTCCTTTTTTTTCTTTTCTATTCTTTTCTCTTTTCTTTTCTTTCTTCTTTCTTTTCCTTTCTTTCTTTCTCTCTCTCTGTCTCTCTATTCCCTCCCTCCCTCCTTCCTTCCTCCTCCTTCCTCCTCTTTCTTGCTCTTCCTTTCTTTCTTTCTTTCTTTCTTTCTTTCTTTCTTTCTTTCTTTCTTTCTTTCTTTCTTTCTTTCTTTCCTTCTTTCCCATGTTTCTGTATTGTAGGCTTCTAATAATTTCTGGTGTCCATCGTGCCTCTGGAACCCCTTAGCCTCACCAACACATATGCGTTACTTTGTCAGAAGTCACACGGCTTGGACTAAATAACTTGTGCCAGGTGGATGCAGGTGTCCACCATGTAAGTTTAGGTTTCCAAGTGTGAACCTGGATCTGAATCTTGAGTCATTTCTTTGTAGTCAGAGCTATATTCAAGAGAGCATTTGAATCACTGATTTATATAGGTTACAAGCATGCTCTCAGGAAAGGAACATCACAAACAGGTTTGCAGTCCTGAAGCAGATCTTCTCCTGCAGACTAATGCATCCATCCAGTTACAGTTTCCCGCAGGAACCCACAGTGCCGTGCTGTGCACTTGGCCGTCTCACTCGGGGCCTCTGGGTGGGTTCCTGAACCAGAGCTCAGTGCGAAAACGCATTTGCTACTCACAATCCATTTCCTAAGCTTCCTCAGGTTGACTCCACAGACATCACGTCTCCCCCTGTGCAGAAATATTTCTCTCTGTGGGCAGCTAAAAACTAATCTGTATCGCTTCTGGAATAGGAGAATTGTTCCAAAGAACTCTACATCTCTGCCCTGAGAGCATCCCCTTAGCATCACAGCTTAGGAAAAACATTACTTTCTTCGGGTAGAATAGATGTTTGTGACTTACACCCAAAGGATGAGCGCTGCACAGCAGCAGAGATGTGCTTGCACAGAAGCAGCAGAGATTGCCGAGGCCACGGTTCCACGTGGTCTTGCAGAGGCAACATCATCAGTATTCATAATTGCCAAAAATTGTAGGCATTTAGAAGGTAAATTAACAACTAAGATTTATTGTTAGCAGCAATATACCCAGTATTACAGGGACATGCATTTAATCCTCACAGCAAGCATTGGAGGTGGGTGTCACCCTTAGTTTATAGGTGAGGAATCTGAATCCCAGCAAGGTTACGGAATGCATGTGTGATCTCTCATATAGCAAGTAAATATGGGAACTGAACCAAGTATATTTGACTCCACTTCACTCCCTAGCTCTGCTTAATTAAAGCAAACAAGGAAGCAAACAAGAGCAAACAAAAAAATTAGGAGAAATACACTCCGTAGACCCAGACACCTCATTTGTTTGCAAACCATATAATTGACAGATTTGGGGGTTAACGAATAAAGTCCTTGATGGATAGAAAGGAGAGCAGAACAAGGAAAAGGGAAAGAAATCATAAGATACAAGTAGTTTTGTTTTTTGTAGTCATTGCCTAACTTACAAGATAAAGTGTTAGACTCAAAGACTGTGCAGTTAGCATTAAAACATAAATTCATGAAGGAAATTGATGCTGGGGGGAAAAAGTCAAAGAAAAATAATTTCATGCTGAGAATCTAGATTTAGAGTTCCAGTGCAAATCAGGAGCCCTTTTAGGAAAACGCCCAGATAGCCGCAGCACAGCCTAGAAGATGGGCCAATTATAAGAACCACTTAGGTACCTGCTGTACGATGGAAACCTAAAAAGAATGCTCAAAACTATTATTGCTGGGTAGTTCAAACCGGCAACAGAGGATAGCTGTGAATTTTTAGTGAGGAAAATAGGTTGCAGCATAAGCAACAGAAGTTTCTGTTTAACTGCCTGCGAAGAGCTGATTTGAAATAAGTGGGGTTTTTTGGGTCATTGAGACTGAGATGGTTATGAAAGTCTTCTTCTCTGAGGGAGTTCTAATTTGGCTTATTCACAGAACATTTTAAGTGGTTTTCAGGCTTGGAGTCCAGCTATAGACACCGTATCCTCATAAACGAGATCTAGAATTCTCTTGGCAGTAGGTCGATCATTCAAAATGCTTAATTCTTTTCTTTTATTTTTTTGGAATTAGTTTACAATATGGTATGAGGTAGGGATCTAAATTTATTTTTCTCTGAAATTGTTGCCCATTGATTCCATTAGCATTTGTTGAATAATCTGTCTTTTCTCCTGACATGTATCATATTGCTTTTTTTGTTTTTTTTAAGTTTTTATTCATTTGAGAGAGAGTGAGTGAGAGAGAGAACATGAGCAGGGGCAGAGGGAGAAGGAGAAGCAGACTCCCCTCTGAGCAGGGAGCCAGACTCAGGGCTCAATTCCAGGACCCTGGGATCATGACCTGAGCCAAAGGCAGATGCTTAACGGACCAAGCCGCCCTGTGTATTTCTTATGTACCATATGTTGTACACGTGTAGGTGTGTTTCTGTGTTTTTTGCCATTGCCATGGCTACTTTTATTGGGCCAATATAGCACAGCTTCATTGTTAATTCACAGCTGCATTTTTAGAGTGCATTTTGCTATCCGATAGGGAAAGACAGCTTTCTCACAATTTTGTCTATCCCTAATTATTTATTCTTCCTGGTAAATCTAAAAATCTTTTGGCGTTATGAAAGTAAATATTTTTCACAGGCATGGCATTCAAAAGCCAAAAGGTATCAGAAGCTATACGGTGGAAATTATTCCTCTCTTTCTTGTTTATCATCTTTATGGTTCCCATGCCATCCTTCTCCCACAAACCACTAACCACTAACCACTAACATTTGTTTCATATGTATCCTTCAAAGTTTCTTTATGCACAATAAAGCAATTATAGATTCTTAATTTCTGTTCTTTTTAAATGAAAGTTACTTCTTAACAATATACTTTTATCACCTAACAATATACCTTGGGAATATCTTCATTTTAGTATATAGGCAGCTTTCTTAACCTTTTTTTATAATTTTATAATTTGATATAATAGAAATTTTTATTCTTTTTTTATAATTTGATAGCATTTTATGGATATACCATAATCTGTATAACTAGTCCCCTGTTGATGGGACATTTAGTTTTTCCAGTCTTTTGCCATTATAAACGATACTATCATGAATAAACTTGCATATACCCAAATAAGCGAAAGAATAATTGTATCAGTAGAGTAATTTGTCGGGGTTAGAATTGTTGGATCAAAAAGCACAAGCATATATAATTTTGATAGATCTTACCAAATTACCTTTTGTATAGGGTCATATAAATGTACACTCTCCCCAGCAATGTATGTGGATACTTGTTTCCTCCCTGTGTTAACAACATTGTGTATTATTTAATTTTTGGATTTTTGCTAATCTGATCATGAAAAATGTTTCACAGTTAATTATATGAGTAATATTAAATATCTTTTCCCATGTTTAAAGACTACTGTATTTCTTTTTCTCCAATTTTTTTAATGGAATTTTTTCTAGGAGCTCTTTACAAATTTATTCAAATTTTTATGGCTTCTGAAGTTTGAATCATAAAAAAGCCTTCTTTTCTTGAAAGTTGTAATGAATCGTTTGATTTCTTCCTATATTTTATTATTTCATTTTAAAATATAAATTAATGATTTTTTGGTAATTAAACTGCTTTTTTTCTTTCCTTTTATTTTTTTGGAATTAGTTTACAATATGGTATGACTTAAAGTATGGATTTGACATACTTTTGGTCTAATTGACAATGTAATTGTGTCAACCCTGTTTTGCCACTGATTTGATATGCCATGTTGATCATATATTAAATTTCAACTTCTATTGGGGGTCTATTTTTGGGCTTCCTTTTCTAATTCCATTGGTCTGTCTGTTCATGTACATTTTCCACTCTTTTAACTACTGAGGTTCATAATACATTTGAACACCTGGTAAAACATCTCTCACCCATTGCTCCTCTTTCAGAGGCGTTTCTGACTCTTCTTTTTTTGTTTATTTTTCTATATTTATTATCAATTGTCTACTTCCAAGGAAATCTTTTTTAAAATATTAGAAACATAATAAAGTTGTTAAAATAGCTTAGGGATGATGACATAATGTGGATTTTGAGCATGTTACATATTTCTATTTGTACAAGCCTTCTCCTGTGTTCAGTAGTAGTATTTAAAATTTTTCCTTCATGGGGCACCTGGGTGGCATAGCGGTTAAGCGTCTGCCTTCGGCTCAGGGCGTGATCCCGGCGTTATGGGATCAAGCCCCACATCAGGCTCCTCCGCTAGGAGCCTGCTTCTTCCTCTCCCACTCCCCCTGCTTGTGTTCCCTCTCTCGCTGGCTGTCTCTATCTCTGTCGAATAAATAAATAAAATCTTAAAAAAAAAATTTTTTTTCCTTCATAAAGGTTTTTCACATTTATGGTTAAGTTTCTTTCTTGGATATTTATATATTTTGTGGCTATAGGAAATCAAGTCTTTTTTTCACATTCGATTCTGATGATGTAAATGACATTGATCTCTGTATATTAATTTTATGCCTTGCTAACTTACTGAATTCTCTTATGCTCTGTCACATTATCTGAAAATAATGGTAGTTTTTATCTCTTGTTCAATTTTTACAGCTTATTTTACTTGCAGTAAAACATCAGATAATAGCAGTATCCTTTTTTCCCCTTTCATTTAATTAGGAAATCTGGTGCTTCTCCATTAAGGATAAAGAATTTGGGCTAACAAAGATTATATTATCATGTTGAAAACAAATAATCTGTACTTTCATTACTGAGTTCTACAATAACACTTATGATACTGAATGAAATTGCACTAATTTAAAATATCAGTCTCAGGAAGATAAAAGTCTTTTCATCATGAAACAGGGTATGCTTCCTTATTGACTAAGTATTGGACGTCTTTCAGTAAAATTCTGTGGTTTTCTTTACACAGGCGTTTCACCAAAGGTCCAATTATCTGTCTTGCTATCCAGTGTTTGTATTTAAGTCCCCGCTTTACTTGAGCTCTAACCAGCTTTTGACACTGTTCTAAATTCCCTCTCTCTTAAAACATTGTTTTTTCTCTTTGATCTAATAATGCCTCACTACTGGTTTTCCTCCAATATCTCTGACTACTCATTTGCATGAGTTTCTTCCTAACTTCTTTATATGTGTTTTCACTTTTGTAAATAGGATCTTTTCCTACTTTTTCATTATACTTTTCCAACTGGTTCTTGTAGATAGGAACTAAAAGAATTGTGATTGTACTGAAAGATTTTTTTCTATTAGTTTTTGGATTTTTTCCCCCAGTTTTTCAATTGCAGTCTCTACAGTGCACAGAATAATGTTAAATAATGGTTGAGTAAATAAGCACATTTTTCTTCTTCCTTACTTTAAAGGAAATAAATAGTGTCTTAAAAGCAAGTATAATGATGATGACTATTGGTCTCATGGTTATTCTTCTCTTTCTGTTTTGTTTAAAGATATAATTTGGTTAATAATGGAATCCATTTCTAGAATTTCTAATGTTGAAGATAATCATATCTTTTCTAGTGGTGACATAAGCACATTTTTTTTTTCTTATTGGTCATGTTAGTTAGATACAGTCTTTTAATAAATGCATTCCAGGATAAATTTGGCTAAATTATGGTGAATTAATTTGTTAATGTATGGCTGAATTTAATTTACAAATATATGATTTAGGATTTGAAAATCCATAATATTTTTTACTTAAATTCCAGTTAACATACAGTGTAATATTAGTCTCAGGTGTACAAGACAGTGATTCAGCACCTCCATACATCATTCAGTGCTTATCACAAGTGCACTCCTTAATCCCCTTCACCTATTTCACCCATCTCCCCAGCCCCCTCCCCTCCGGTAACCATCAGTTTGCACTCTATAGTTAAGAGTCTGTTTCTTGGTTTGCCTTTCTCTCTCTCTTTTTTGTTCTCCCTTTGCTCGTTTGTTTTGTTTTTTAAATTCCACACATGAGTGAAATCATATGGTATTTATCTTTCTCCTGCTGAATTTAAAATCCACAATATTTTAAGTTTGCTTATGATTTGCATTTTTGTGCTCAATAATTAATTAGTTGTGGTATTTGATTGTTATTCCGCAAATACTTACTAAGCACTCATTTTGCTGTCGTCATTATGATGGGTGCCAGGAGTACAACGGATCACAAAACCGATGTGATACCTGAACTCCTGGATTTCACAGTATTGGGTACAATTGGAACCATGATGAAAGAGGAGTTGACACACAGAACAGGGAGAGGGGAGTGCCTGTGTGCTGTAAGGGGGCAAGCCCTTGCAACTCTTTCAGGCGTTTCTTTTGGTATTTACCTCTGTATCTCTAAACTGTGTGCTTCATGACATATCATTATCTGTTGACTTTGCATTCTTGAAAATAAGAACTATTATTCCCTCTATCACTCTATCAGTTATATGCATGCATACTGTCTCCCAATGCTCCCAAAGTGGTCATGTCATAACACTGGCCAGAGTTGTGTTTTCTATTTTGACATATTTGACTATGTGAAATGAATTCACAGAAGAACGATGCAGTGCAGTAAGATTACACTATTTTCCTACACAAATTTTTCCCTTGAAGTTAAGAGTCATCATCATTTGTTTCTATGTACAGTGTCTCCCAAATCTCTTCCATTCGCTTTAATCACCTCTCAATGCTTTTAAATACAACAGTATTTTATTAATTCCGTCTTCTTCCAGACATCTTTCCTGAGCCTCCTGACCTGCTGCAGTCAGAACTGGCTGCTTCCAGGGACTACGGCAAGGCTGTCATCTGAGAATCTCCCTTTACCATTTTCCTTTCCTTTCCTTTTCTCTTTCTTGTTTGTTTTTCTGTTTTCTAAATTCCATGATTTCATCTTTCTTGATTTCTTCTTGGTTTCTTCCTAGAAAGGTGGCATGGAAGATAAGATTTGGGAGGTATTTTCTATCTGAAAGTATATTCTATTCCACTCTGACATTTTTGTATTAGTTTGGCTGGGAATAGAATTCTAGGTTGGAAAGAATTATCACTCTGGAATCTTAAAGGCAATACAACATTGTGGTTAAGCTTCTAGTGTTGCTGTTGACATTCTGATTCTTTAGCCTTCATAATGGTATTTGTTTGATTTTTCTTCTATGTTCCCTAAATTTTAAAGTTGTATGAAACAGCACCTTTAGCGTGAGTTCATTTTTTGCCATTGTGTTGAATACTTAGTGTGTCATTTCAAAATGAAGATTATGATCCTATTTCTGTGCTTTTTCTTTGATGATTCTTTTTCCTGATTTTCTCTTTTTAGAACTCTGATTTGCATGTTGGAATTTCTGGACTGAACTTATTTTTTAAAAAAATCTTCTCACTGCTTTTCTTCATTTTTAAACTTTTGTTCTGCTTCCCAGTGAGTAAGGGACAGGTGGGGCTAGGTAGGGAGAAGTAGACAGGGGGCTCAGTGCTCAGACTCACAGAAATCCCAAAAATGTGGAGGTGTAAGGAAACCAGAGATAAGGGAACACTCCAGACCACCCTGCCCTAGGTGTCTAAGGGGGACAACTTATTTATGACAGTTTCCTGTGGTCAACAGAAAA
Source organism: Ursus americanus (assembly GCF_024610735.1). Classification (NCBI taxonomy): domain Eukaryota; kingdom Metazoa; phylum Chordata; class Mammalia; order Carnivora; family Ursidae; genus Ursus; species Ursus americanus. Next base: position 7,383,801 of record NC_142155.1, on the reverse strand, counting down.
TAACCAGACCTTAAAAGAAGTAAGCCATTAAAGATGTCACTAGTCCTTAATCAATGGCGCTGCCAGTATAGAAGTCAAAAAGATTTATGTTCTCTGGTTAGCTTTCTATAAAAGGCCAGCCCTAAAAGCCCTCAGTGGCAACCCTGTTGGGCGCCCTCTCACTCCTGAGAGCTTTCTCTGTATCCTTGCTTAATAACCTTCTGTCGCTTTACTCACTCTCATTTGTCCGTGAGATTCATTCCTAGACTCCGTGAGACAAGAACCTAGCTCTCCAGCTTCGCCAGGATGGTGTATTAATTTTATCTTCCAATCATTATATATATTTTTTCGTTTCTGCTAATACATTTATGGTTTCTAAAGTTCTTTTTTTCTCAAATATTCATTTATCAAAACACTTTGTTCTTGTCTCATAGATGCAATATTATAGAAACTCACATGGTCTGCTTTTCTACATTTTTTTCCTCCTCTTTGTTTGCTTGTTTGTTTATTTTGGCCTCCATTTCTTCTGTTAGAATATTCCCTCAGATATTCTCCTTGCCTATTTGCATACCTTAGAGAAGAACACAAAGAAGCTGATTAACATTTTCTATGCAAGGGTGGGTTTTGCAGACTGGGGACTTCATTGTAGGCCTGGCCTTTCTCAACAGTGTCTGAAAGAGAAATTGGCTCTACAGAATGTTACGTAAGCGACTGCTTTTCATTTGTCCCAAAGGAGTTATTTAGCTGGTATCATTCTAGATTCAGAGAAGATCATTTAATTCTTTGTGTCCGATGGAAGCTCTGGAGCCTTAGGGTTTACTTCTCCCACAGAACTTAGTTTGAGAAGGATTGCTTTGCCCCCAGTGTATCTTCAAAACTTTTTTCCTCAGGCTAGTCAGTTCCCCCAGAAAAGAATCTTTCAATCAGCCACGTGTAGGGTGTAAAATGCCCACACCCTGGGAGCTCAGTAGAGGATTAATGCCAGATGTGTCATTATGTCATTGAGTAAAGATTCGCTGAGGCCCCTGCTTACAGTAATTCTGTTTGACCCATGACCTGAAGAATGGCTGGCATCACATCCATTATGGGTGAAAGTGGAGCACACACGCTTGGTTGAAAGTTCAATTAAAAAAGAAATTATGCTGGGATGCCTGGCTGGGTAGGTTGGTGGAACATCTGACTCTTAATCTCAGAGTCTTGGGTTTGAGCCCCACATTGGGTGGAAATTACTTAAAAAAAGAAAAAAGAGAAAGAAAAGAAAAGAAATTAGGCCTCTATATTCCCTCCCTTATTCCAGGCAGAAGGGTCTCTCTTATTTATCTCTTTCGCAACAGTCTGAGGGTTTCCTCTAGAGACAGTAACAGAATCTGGCGTACATGCCACGAGCACAGCTGTGGGGGAGAGTCCAGCACCCACTGTAAGCAGGGGCGTCAGTGAACCTTTGGAAGGTTCTACAGCACGACTGGACTCACTACACTGCCTGCTCAGGACTTACTTTTTTGTATTCTGCTGAGTCATTTACCACTCCTCTTCTGCTCCGAAGCTTCTCGAATTTTGTGGCTGTCATCTCTTCCTCCAGTGTCTTTATTCCTGCAATTTTGTGACTACAGAAAATGAAAAACATGTTTTACTGTTATTTCAGGGGGTTCAGAAAAGAGCAAAAGAAAATGCACATGTTTAATTCACTACCTACCAGAAACCTAATTATTTTGTCTTTAAATTACATTTTAATATTCTAGAGAGATAGGATTGTCTCATTCGTCACTGTTTCAGGAAACAACTTATTCACTCCTGTTTATTCCATCCTGATGAACTTCAAAGTAATTAAAAAAAAATCTATGGAGATGTTATTTGCAAGTACATTAAATATTTATAAATATTTATTGGGAAGAATTTTTACAATATCATGGTTTGATATTCAGGAAAATAAACCTCTGTTCTCCACTTTGTATATCTTCTTTTAAGACCTTTTAGCAAAGATTTTAGAGCTATTTATGTTTCTTGTATTTCTTGTTAAGATGGTTACAGGTTATTTGAAATAACTTCATTGACTTTTGTAAAAAAAAAAAATTATATTCCCATTAGATTTTCTGAGATTTTGTAGTATGTAAATAACTTTTAATTTGTGAATATTTATTTTGTAAGTAGACAGCTTGTCATATTCTTTTTTATTTTAATAGATTTTTGCAGATATTTCTTGTGTGCTATAGGCAGATAAATATTACTTGCAAATAATAATAATTTTCTCACTTTACAGTGACCATTCTTATTTTGAAGCTCCAAACCAATCTCATCAATTTGTTTCCTTTCCTTCTATTTGCTTCCTTTTCTAAATACATTTAGCTGTTATTTTTCTGCTGTCTTACAATATTAATTTATTTTAATAGTTTTTTGTTCAATAATGTATGCAATAATTTTATATTTATGTGGAACTTTGTATAACAAACATTTCTGTAAATAATGCTATCATCTTCATAATTTTATAAATTATTTATAATTATTTTTATTTATTTTTTGACCTAATATTTCATAGGAATGTAGGTTTTTTTTTTAAAAAGTGTGGTTTAGCTTACTTCTGTGAACTTTCATTATTACAGGTTTTAAAGTATTTTTTTCATTTGAGTATAGTTGACCCACAGTTACGTTAATAACATGGTGATTTGACTTCTCTATCTGCTATGCTGTGCTCCCCACAGTGTAGCTACCATCATTATTATATTTTTAAATTATTCTGTATGATGGCTGTCTCAAACTCATGGTCTGTGGCTTCATTCCACCAATCAACATGTTTGACAAGTTTTATTTGGAATTGTGTTATATTTGGAAGATTTTAAAAATGCAGTGTAACTAGGTAAGTGTGGAATTGGTTATAATTCTAGAAATTTAGCACCTACTGTTTTACACCTCACCAATTTCACCCACTTTATGCAAATAATTGAACTTTTACCTCTTAGAATAGAAAATACAATTCTCTTTGTGATTATCTCTTATTTGGACTCATAATCATCTTATATTTAGGGAAAAGGAGAAGAAACTTCAAACTTTTTCATGAACAAAGAATAATCTTCAAATTTTTTATAAGCAGTATGAGAAAAGGCAAAATACTATATACTAATCACAAAATTAGTGACCTTGATAATGTTTTAATATGTTTAAGTGTTGTCCAATTAAGTGAGGCGAAAGAATTGAGCTAAAAACATTTCTAAGCCCCTGTTTCTAATTAGCAAGCTATATAAGTAAGTATGTCAATAGAAAATATATCTCTACTGCAGATGTAACAAATATAGACGGAACAGAAGAGTCACCACACTTTTTTTGTAAAGGGCCAGGTGGTAAATATTTTCAGGTTTGCCAGTCATATTGTTTCTGTTGCTACTCAACTGTGCCATTGTAATGTGAAAGATGCCATGGGCAAAACGGAAGTGAAGAGCAGGGCTGTGTTCCAACAAAACTTTTTCTTTGCAAACGAAGACTTGATTTGGCCTCTGGACGATAGTTTGCCAACCTCTGGGATAGAGTAATTTATCAGGTCCCACTTTATACAGAAAGAAGTTGTGGAAAACTAAAAACATGGCCTGAAACCTGGTCACGGGGTTACATGATGGCTTGGTCTTCAGCTGTCTATTTCTGCCCAAGTAACTGAGGGTAGAGAACTCAGTCAAGACACGGTCTTTAATATTGTATATGTAGCCAGCCTTTTCCCCCTACTATATCTAGCTCCTCGGTCTCCTTCAAAGGCAGCTTATCTACTAGTCATCACTTCAGTCAAACTTATTTATTAACAGTATGCCCTTTGCTATCATGCTTGTCCTGAGCTTGTCCACCTGCAATCACCAGTTTATCTGTGAACTCTCATCCGTTGTGCCATTTCCTTTTAAAGCCATCAATTATTGCCAGACGCTGTATGAGGGGAGGGCTACTAGGAAGCCATCTTACTAATGCCACCTTACTCCAGTACAAGAACGAGCACCCACTCTCCTCTAAGAAACTATCAGAACAAACCCCACTATGGTCTATGCACATTAACTTAGGCACTGTGAGATTTCTGATGCTTCACAGTTGCCCGTTAACGACGGACCTCCTGCCTTTGTGCAGCTGTGAACTGTGCACTCTTCCTGTGCTACCCACATCTTTTCACTGTGTTCCCAGAATTGTGGTCAGGTCATCAGCAGTGTAGTCTCAGCTTCCTTCTTGAACACCTCTTCTGCCTTCTAGTTTTTACTGAATTAAGCTGTCCCATGAAGACTTGGCTTTCTTAACATGAACAAGCAAAGCCCACTGCTACTTTGAGCCTAACCCCATTATAATTCACCATCTTGCTTTTCTCTTAATTGCTGTCACCTGATTCTCCATCATTCACTGAAGACAATCCCTTCTCTTTATCATCCAAGGTATCTTTTGTGCACATCTCTAACTTCAAGTAGCTTTTAGGTCTAACACAAACACTTCTACGTGGTACTTATCAGACATGGCAGGTACGAAGATCTCCATTTTTTTAAGAAAAAGTACAAAAATTAGTGTTCCACCTCTCTATTTTTCTCAAATTATCTCAGTAAACTTTTCCAGTTTAGTTCATTCTGCCTAGTCCACAATATGATTGCAAAATGCTTTATATATTGTGGTTACATAGTGTTCGTATTCTAAGGTTACATATTCCAAATATAGAGTATATATGTATGTGTGTGTGGGCTTGTGTATATCATATGTATGCATACATATTTAAATGGATATAAAGTGTGTGTGTATATATATAAATCGTCTATATGTATATTAAGTATTTGAGTTCTCTAAATCTTCCATAGGATATTAAAACTTTTTGAAAACAGGGGCTATGATATCTCTGAGAACTTATTCCCAGATTTCTTCTTTTCTTAAAACTCCAACAGGTAATAAGCAGGAACTTTTGTTGAAGAGCTTCCACCCTTTTGGTTATAAAATCACAGAATTATTTTGGAGCATTTTCATCCTTTCTTTCCAAGTGTTCAAGTAATAAGAAAGACAGCAGGATCTTTTATTTCAGAACAAATACAAAGATATTTAAGATCATGTTACTGTATAGTCAAAAGATTACTATGGAGACTAAAGAGTACTTTCAAGCTGAAATAACGACTTTGAATTAAGAAAAAAAAATACTTAAGCACTTGTCCTAGATAAGAGCCAGTATGAGTTGCCTAAGCACTGACTATGTGTTTTTCAGAGTGTTATTTTGCAAAGTCATACCATAACCAGATTTCTAAATATAGACCTTGTAAATCAGAGGGAAAAATCCAGAAGATATTTTTGTACACTGAGGTCAGATGAAAATTTCCACTTTGTAGTATTTTGTCCCTCTAAACAATATTAGCTGCCCTTTGTCTTAAACTTTGAGGAGCAGGGGTGGAGGTTTAATTAAGAAATTTTAATGGAATATTTATAGGAGTACTAAGTAATCAAATTATCATTATTTAGCTTGACATTTGGTCTTTCCCATCTTACGTCTCTGATTATACTCTCTTCAACTCTTTTTTACATTATCAGAAATACCTCATAATACCAAAATCAGAAAAAGCCAGAGTTCTTCCCTGGGAAAATGACTGTAGAATAGCTGAGGTCAAAGACTAGTTAACTGATATGTTATGGATTTTTAGGGATATGAGCAAAAGAATGGAGTGTGGCATTAAAAAATACATAAAGATACGGCTTTAAGACTTGTACCATCATGTCAGTCTCCTATAATGTAAGTTGCCCTCATATTAGCCACTGAAGGATGATACAAGTTGTTGTTGGGCAGAAAGAAAATTACTCATAGATACTTCTAGGTGCAGGCATGCTCTCAGCTGGGCACACTACTAGAAATACATTAACAAACATAATTTCATGTAACTGTGGGGATTCCTGGCAATACACATGTAGTGAAAATTTAATTAAGCATTTACTTAAGTAATGGAAGCAAAGAACAGTAGAACTAACATTGACTAAACACAGAATTACAGGTTTAGGAGATTAGTGGAACAGCAAATCAACAAGGTTTCATTCTATAAACAAGGTCTTGCAGAGTGACATTTAATTCCAAAGGAATGACCTCCTACATTTTCTTGTACAGACATAATTAGGAAATATTCTTGCTAAAGAACACTTACCAAGTAAATATGTATTTAATAACTGTAATCAGAATAAAGTGTTTCTATAATTTCATAACATTATTCCTCTGTGACACGTAAGTCTACTATTGCTTAAAAGAAAGTTTGTGTTTGGAGGAAAAATTATGAATGAAATAATCACCTGAAATTTTAAATAAACTCAATTTCTTTTTTTTTCAGAAAAGGAAATACATTCATGTCCTTGTGTACGAAGTATATAGAGATTTAGATCTATTTTTAGTTTGTACCAACATAGATAATCTATGTTTTGAAGTATTTTTTTGTATAATTCAGTGTGAGAAACACACCAGTCTGAACTCTCCCTTGGGAAACAATTTAGAATCAGGGCTTATATCATTTGAAAACAAAAGTTTCATTCCTAAAGTAAAAAACAAACAAACAAAAGATGCTAAACAGTGAACAACAAACTACAGATTTCCAGGAAGAGTGGTCTGAGACGAAAAAGATACCTGTGCTTGAACTGATTTGGAAACAGAATAACTTTGTTTTCATTCCCTGTCTGCAACTTCCTCGCTATGTGACGTTGGTTAAATTACAATTGTTTTTGATGGGAGAGGGCTTAGTTTTCTATGAAATTAGGGGAGTAATACTTAAATTTGCATGGTAAATGATATAGCAATTATTTTATGAGCTATTTTTATTGCATGAATATCAAAACGGAACAGGAAGTGGTCAATGACTAATCCATTAAGTGTCAGGTGTTTTTATGGATAGGCTTGATTTTAGGTTCAACTTGGTTTTATATACTCAAACAAATAATCAGAAGCATTTACACATTATATTTGGGCAGATCTGTTAGAACAGTCTTTCTACACTCCATTGAAAAACCCATGCTTCTCCGATTTAGCTAAATATGCTGTCTTATAAATGGATCACACTGATTCATTTGACAGAAAGCTGATCAGCTCTCCTTTGAAGACTATACAGAACACTATAAATAAGATAGTGCAACAAGTATAGCAGATGGATATACATTCATTCATATGTCAGACCTCATTTATATTATGTTACCTTCAAGTTGTCAAGAATATGCATAATTTGTATATGGAAGATTAATAATCAGTCAAATGCGGATTACTGTAGTTTAAAATGTGCTATTATTTAACTGAAAAATAACAAAGTAGAAAAAAATTGCCAGAACAACTCAAAGGGAAGGATGAGTTTTTCCTTTAGGATGTTTGCAAAGGCTGTATCAGTATGACACCTCAGAAAATTCTGTCTAGTAAAGCAATAATTAGGTTTTGGCTCAAAATCAGAGGCTGAAAATTAATAATCTTAAACTGATCTTCAAGAGACTGGATGATTCATGTGCTCCCCAATTACCCCAGCAATAAGAAACATATCTCTTACATTATATTTATTCATCATAAACATACACAGAACAAAAATACCATTGCTTATTCCCATCCATAAGACTCAAACAACTGAGAAACATATTTGGATTTATTTCTTTTTTATATTTTCTTCCTTGGTAAACATGTTAGAACTTCTTGAAGATATAATAAACAGTAACAATGTTCCTTCGTTTCTTTACCCAAACTTCATTCTAATATTCTTATTTTGTCTTAGTAATACATATGAAAACATGTTAGGGAAAAATTAGTTTCCCCAATATACTTTCAAATATGTAATTTTAATAGTTTCAACCCACATTTTATATTTTTAACACACATGTCAAAAATGTAAAGAAACATAAATGATCAGCTTAATGTATTATAAAATGAGCACCTATGTAACCATTATCCTGGTTAGGAAATTGAGTATTGCCCGTACAACAGGGACCAGCTCCTCATATGTCTCCTTCCCAGTCATATCTACTGCTTCCTCTAGTGTGAACCACCATCCTGACTTTTGTGAAAATCACTTCCTTGCGTTTCCCTATTTATCACCTCCTCTTTGGAAGAGTTTCTACACTAAACTTTAATTTTGCCCCTTTTGTGTAGTCTTTATAAACAGAATAATATGTATTATTTTGTTTCTATTGTCATTTAATATTACATTTATATGAAGACACCATGCACGTGGCTGCAGTTCACCCATTTTCCATTGTATGAATACGCAAAATTAGTTGTATATTCTATTGTTGATGACTATTTGGGTTGTTCTATTTTGTGAATGTTATAAATAATTCTATTACGAACATGAGTATATGTAGTTCCTGGTACCTCTGCTACATACATATCTAGAAGCGGACTTACTTGGTTTGAGGGTATGCATTCAAGTAATGCCAAATTGTTTCTAAACAGTTGTTGCATCATCAATATATGTGAGTTCCTGTAGTTTCAATACTTGACAATACTTGGTAGTATTGGTGTTTTTCATTTTAACTATTTGGTGGGCAGTGGTTGTTTCTCACTGTAGTTTTAATATACATTTTTCTTATTTCTGCTGAAATGTTATCATGGGTACTGGATATTTAGTATCTCTTATATGAAGTGCCTGTTCAAGTCTCTCTGTCTTTAGTACTGGGAATTCCATCCTTGAATTTTTTTCTTATTGATTTGTAATTTAGAAAATCTGGATACAAATCCTTTGTCAATTACAGGGTTACAAATTTCTACTAATATTATTCTAACATGCCTTTTTACTCTCCCAATGTTGTGTGTTTATTTCTGTTTATTACCAGCTTTACTGAATAATCGTTATAAATAAATATCACATAGGGGTGCCTGGTGTCTTAGTTGGTTAAGCATCTGACTCTTGATTTCAGCTCAAGTTATGATCCTGAGATTGAACCCTGGGTCAGGCTCTGCGCTCAGCAGGGAGTGTGCTTGGGATTCTCTCTCTCTCACTCTCTCTCCCTCTGCCCATCTCCCTGCATGCACTCTGTCTCTCTCACTCTCTCTCTCTGTCTCAAATAAATCTTTTTAAAAAATTATATATATTTAAGCTGTTCAATGTGATGACTTGATGTACTTATACATGGGAAATGCTTTTTAAAGTTCTTACTTTTAATGTAGTTATTGATTAACCTTTTCCTTGTATTGTTACTATGTTTTGTGTATTGTTTAAGAAATCTTTCTCTAACATAAAGATATTTGCTTACATTGTCTTCTAAAAGCATTATCATCTTATGTCTCACATGCAGTTCTGTGATGTGCCTGGAAGGTATTTTTGTGTCAGTGATATGGGGTCCAAATTATTTATTTTCCTAGATGGATGTCCAAATGTCCAAGCATAATACCTTGAAAAGTTTGTCCTTGTTCTTTCTCTGCCACTCTGTTATGCTGCCTTTCCTTTAACTCCTCTATCCTTAGCTGTGTGGATATTCTCACTGGATTTTTTATTCTGCCTGTCCTTGAGTACATAGGCATACTGAATTAGTTTTATAAATCTTTGTATGTGACAGAGGGAGTATTCCCCTTTATGTTCTTAAAGAGAGTCAGTGTTTGCATTAATGCATATGTTTTCATGCAAACTTCAGAATCGATATGCTAAGTTCTAGGAAAAAAGTCAAAGAAAATAAAAAGAAAAAAAATTGTCCACATTTCAGATGAGACTGTTCTTACATCTTTATATAACATCGAGACTTCCAATCCATAAATATGATATATGTCACCGTTTTTTTGTGTTCTTTGATTTTTGTCAAAAAAGTTAATTTTCTCCTTGTAAAGTTATGATCTATTTTCTGGTATTTTATTCTTTGATGCACAATTTGTATGTTGCACTGAAAATATTTTGTAAACTTTTCATTTCTTTCTTTGTTGCTGGAATGTAGGAAAACAGTGATTTTCTTTTTTATTATGACCTTATATGTAGCAAATGTGTTAATTCCTACAATTATTCTGTTAAAGTCTTTAAACAAGGAAGGCATGAACTGAAGTGGCTCTAATGCCTTGGTAGCCTTCATAAACAAACCAAAACCTAAGCCAGATATGATGCACTGGAATCCAAGAAAATGAAACTTAAGAACAACCAATCCCAAACAGCCAACGAGGCTTTCCCAAATATGGCAAATTCTTCAGCTACAGCCAATGAAATAGCTTCTGTGCTTTTCTTCACTGTCTTCCCTAAAAAAAGCCTTACCCTTAGCTCCTGGGATAGAGTGCCCCTAACCACCTTTGGCTCCATGCGGTCAGATTCCAACCCATGTTGGCTCAAATTAGATCTTCAAAGTTTTAAGGACGTTCCTCAGTTTATCTTTCAACAGGTCAAATGATTAGGATTGGTTTTCATAATTTAATCTGTGGATTCTCTTGGATTTTCTAATATAGAAATATGTAATAGAAATTTTCAAACATCACACTTTTTCATTATAACATTAATTGACTAAGGAAAATAGTTTCAAAAAATGAATAGAAATGATGATTTAGTTCTTATTCCCAAACTTATGATAGGAACTTTTAAGATTTAGTCTCTTAGAAAGTTTGAAATACTCAATACGGTATTATTAACCATAGTCCCCAATGATGTACTTTATATCCCTATGACTTACTTATTTTATTACCGGAAGTTTGTACCTATGACTCCCTTTACCCATTTCAGCCACACCCTGCCTCTTGTAACCACCAATCTATTCTCTTTATAGATAAGGTTGGGTTTTTTTGGATGTTTGTTTTTGTTTTAAGATTCACATGTAAGTGAGATCATATGGTATTTGTCTTTCTCTGTCTAACTTATTTCACTTAGGATAATGTGCTCAAGGTTCATCCATGTTGTCACAAATGGCAAGATTTCCTTCTTTTTATGGTTGAGTAAATTCTATTATATTCACCATACATATATACTCTTTATCCACTCATCCATCAATGGACACTTAGGCTGTTTCCATATCTTGCCATTGTAAATAATGCTGCAATGAACATTGGGGTTCTCATATATCTTTTCAAGTTGGCCTTTTCATTTTCTTTGGATAAATATCCAGAAGTGAAATTGCTAGATAATATGGTAGTTCTATTTTTTTCAATTTTTAATTTATTTCTGATTTTTAAAAATTTATTTTTATTTAAATTCAATTAATTAACATATAATGTATTATTGCTTTCAGAGGTAGAGGTCTCAGTCTTATATAATACCCAGCGCTCATTACATCATGTGCCCTCCTTAATGTTCACCCCCCTCCAGTAACCCTCAGTTTGTTTCCTATGCTTAAGAGTCTCTTATGGTTTGTCTTCCTCTCTGATTTCGTCTTGTTTTATTTTTTTCCAGTAGTTCTATTTTTAAGTTTTTAAGGAACCCTTATACTGCTTTCCATAGTGGCTGCACAAATTTGCACTCCCACAAACAGTGTGCAAGTGTTCTCTTTCTCCACATCCTCATCAACACTTGTCATTTCTTGTCTTTTGGTAATCGCCATTCTAACAGGTGTGAGTTGACATCTCATTGTGGTTTTGATTTGAATTTCTCTGATGATTAGTGACATGGAGCATCTTTTCTTATACCTGTTGGCCATCTGCATGCCTTCTTTACTTGTATATTGTTGTAATGCAGATCTTTAGAACTTTTTCACCTTGAAGGACTGATACTTTTATACCCATTGAGTAGCAACTCCCCATTTGCTTAAGCTTCAGCCCCTGGCAGCCATCGTTCTCTTTTTTGCTTCTATGAGTTTGACTACTTTAAATACCTCAAATAAGTAGAATTATTCTGTGTTTGGACTTCTATGATTGGTTCATTTCACTTAGCATGATGTCCTTGAGTTTCACCCATGTTGTAGCATAAGACAGGATTATGTTCTTTTTCATGGCTCAAAAATATTTCATTGTATGTATTTACCACTTTTAAAAATCTATTTATCTGTCTATGGACACTTAGATTATTTCCATAACTTGGCTATTATGAATAGCGCTACAATGAACATGGGAGTGCAGATAAAGGTTTGAGATCCTGATTTCAATTCTTTTGGGTATAGACCCAGAAGTGGGATTGCTGGATCATATAGTAATTCTATTTTTAAATTTTTTGAGGAAATTCCAAGCCGTTTTCCATAGCAGAGGCATAATTTTACATTCCCATCAACAGAGCAGGATTCCAACTTTTCACATCCTCACCAATGCTTGCTATCTTTTTTTAAATGTATTCACCCTGTCTTGTGTGAAGTGATCTCTCATTGTGATTTCGATTCACATTTTCCTCATCATTAGTGATGTTGAACATCTTTTCATATACCTGCTGGCCATTTGTATGTCTTTAGAGAAATATCTATTCAAGTCTTCTGCGCATTTTTTAATTGAGCCATTTATTTTTATGTTTTTGAGTCGGAGGAATTCCTTATATATTTTGGATATTAACCCCTTATCAGATATATATGTGGCGAGTATTTTATCCCATTCTGTAGGTTGCCTTTCACTTTGCTAGTTTTTTCCTTTGCTACGCAGAACTTTTTTGTTGATGTAGTCCTACTCACCTGTGTTTGCTTTTGTTGCCTGTGCTTTTGGTGTCATATCTAGGAAATCATTGCCAAGACCAGTGATATGAAGGGTTTTCCCTGTGTTTTCTTTTAAGAATGTAGTAGTTTCAAGTGTTACCTTGAAGTCTTTATCCATTCTGTTTATTTTTGAGTGATGTAAAATAAGAGCTCCGTTTCATTCTTTTGCATGTGAGTAATCCAGTTTTCTAACACTGTTTGAAGAGACTATCGTTTCTTCATTGTGTAGTGTTGGCACCCTAATTAAAGATAATCTGATCATATAGGCATGGGTTTATTTATGGGCACTATATTCTATTCCATTGGTCTTAGGTCTGTCAATACCATACAGTTTTGCCATATCCAATATTTGCCAATACCATACAGTTTTGATTACTATAGCTTTGCAAAATGTCTTGAGTTCAGGATGTGATGCCTTCTGCTTAGCTCTCCTTTTCAAGATTATTTTGGCTACTTGAGCTCCTATGGTTCCGTATGAATTTTAGGACTTCTAAAAAATTTCTGCAACAAATGCCACTGGGATTTTGACAGGAATTACACGGAATCTATAGATCACTTTGGGTAATACGGACATTTTAACAATATAAAGTCTTCTAATTCTTGAACATTGGATGCTTTATCATTTTTTGTGTCTAATTCCTTTTAGCAATGTTTTTCAGTTTTCAGTGCATAAGTCTTTCACCATTGTAATTAAGTTTATTCCTAAGTATTTTATTTTTTATGCTATGTTAAATGTAATTATTTTCTACTTTCCTTTCAGATTGTTCATTGTTAATGTATAGAAATGCAACTGGTTTTTGTATCCTGCTACTTTGCTGAATTCACTTCTTAGTCCTTGCAGTTTGTGTGTGTGTATGTGTGCTTGTGTGCACATGTGTGTTTTATAGTGTTCTACATATAAAATTACATCATCTATGATAATTTTATCCTTTCCAATTTGGATAACTTTTTATCTCTTCTTCTTACCTAATAAGGCAAGGAGGTTAAACTTCAGTACTATGTTGAATAGAATGGTGAGAGTGGGTATCCTTACCTTGTTACTGAGCTTGGCAGAAGATCAGTTTTTCAATAGTGAGTATGATATTAGTTGTCGACTTTTCATATAAGCCTTTATTATGTTGAGTTAATTTCCCTGTATTCCTAGTTTGTCCAGTGTTTTCATCAAAAATTATGTTCAAATTGTCAAACGTTCTTTCTGCATCTATTGAGATGATCATAAAATTTTAATCCTTTGTTCTGTTAATTTGTGTATCACATTTATTGATTTGAAAATGAACCATCCTTGCATCCCTGGAATGAATCCCACTTTCTCATGAAATGATCCTTTTAATGTGCTATTGCATTTGGTTTCCTAGACTTTTGTTGAGAATTTTTATATCTATATATATATCCAAGAATACTGTTCTGTAGTTGTCTTTTCTTGCAGTGCCCTTATCTGGCTTTGGTTTCTGGGTAAGCCTGGCATATAAAATGAGTTTTGGACTATTCCCTCCTCTTTAATTTTTTTGAAGAGTTTGAAAAGGATTGGCATGAATTCTTCTTTAAATGTTTGGTAGAATACAACACTGAAGCCGTCTGCTCCTGAGCTTTTCTGCGTTGGGAGGTTTTTGATTACTGGTTCAATCTCCTTACTCATTATTGGTCTGTTCAGATTTTCTCTTTCTTGATGATTCAGTCTTGGTAAGTTTTATGTTTCTAGGAATTTATACTTCTCTTCTAGATTATCTAATTTGTTGACATATAATTGTTCATAGCAGTCTCTTATAATTCCTTTCCCTCCTATGGCATCAATTGTAATCCCTTCTCTGTTACTTCTGATATTACTTATTTGGGTTCCCTCTTTTTTTCTTAGTCTAAGTTCCTTCTTATAGTCTGTAATTTTTTCTAGTAAATTTTACTATTTTATCTTTTTCTTTAGATTTTTATACTTTTCTATGATATGTGAAGGTATGAATTTCTTGAATCTATAGGTTGATTGAATGTGGAGAATAGCTTGCTAAATCTGTGGGTTAGTGTCTTTTATTAGTTTTGAAATATTCATAGTCACATCTCTTCAGTCTTGTCCTATTTTCTCTCTCCTCTCTTTCTGGAATGCTAATTAACATGTGTGCTATATATTTTTACCATGTACCTTATTTCTTTTGTTTCATCGTTTTACTTCTCTGTGCCTTTTTTTTTAAACTTATTTTCTCCTGCCTTTATGTTCTAGTTTTCAAGTATCTCACTAATTTTTTTAACCTCCTGTGACACCCCCTCCCTGAGTCCCTAATTTCTGGTACCATATTTTCTATTTCTATAATTTTTTTTTTTTTGTATTTTAAAAGTGTGCTCTGTTTCCAGTTCTTTGCTTTGATATTCTGTCTGATCTTTATCTCTTTATGTGGTGATCACCTTTTCTTTGAAGTCAGTATCAGATAATTTCAATTTCTGGGGCCATTGTAACCATTGTTAGTTCTTTTGCTAATTTTAGTTCATGTGACTTTTTGTATTTATTTCTCCTGTACTTTTTGATTTTATACTTTTTAGTTTGGAAAAAAATCAGAAATATTTTGAAGGCAAGAATGATATTTTCTTCCTTCAGGGAGGATTTTTTCCCCCTCATTCTGAGACCACTAACAATGTATCATCATTACAATCCAATTTCAAGAATTAAATGATTTAGAAATTTGGATTTGAAGTTTAGCTATCATTTGTGCAAACCCTGTTGTATATTCAGCTCATGCTTATATCTTGGATGCAGTCCTTTGCCGTTCTAACTCTAAATAGAAGGTGGGTTGCTAAAAACGGATCTTCATGTGCCCTGTGCTCCAGCGTTTGTAGCCTCAATCCGTGAGACTATCAGAAATGCTGCCCAGGGGCGCCTGGGTGGCACAGCGGTTAAGCGTCTGCCTTCGGCTCAGGGCGTGATCCTGGCGTTGTGGGATCGAGCCCTACATCAGGCTCCTCTGCTGTGAGCCTGCTTCTTCCTCTCCCACTCCCCCTGCTTGTGTTCCCTCTCTCGCTGGCTGTCTCTATCTCTGTCGAATAAATAAATAAAATCTTAAAAAAAATAATAAAATAAAAAAAAATACAAATGGAGTAAATAAAAAAAACTTAAAAAAAAAAAAAAAAAAGAAATGCTGCCCAGCCTTTCAGCTGCCTTTTCTGTATCAGTAACTCAAAGCGTCCGCCTCATTTATTGGTCTGTTATTTCTTCACGACAGTGTTAGTTCTTTGATAACTTCTGGCAGATTCCATATATACTCCAGATTTTCTAATTTTCTTTTGTGGATATTTTGGTTTGATTTATCTAAGTCTTTTATTATCTGAGGTCAATGTCCTCTATTTAATAATTCTTCCTGTCTATCTCTATGTTCAAATTCTCTATTGGAGAAGCTGCATAATGTTATAGTTAAAATTATGGCCTTGGAATCTTGACTGCCTGGGCTCAAATTCTACTCTGCCTCTTATTAGCTCTTTGAACTTTGGCAAGTAACCTCAACCCTCTGTGCCTAAATTTCTTCATCTGTAAAGAAGACACGAAGTCGTATTTCATTTGTTCAGTATTAAATATCAATATTTATAAACCATTAAAAACCATTCCTGGTGTGTGTGTGTGTGTGTGTGTGTGTTTGTGTGTGTTTGTGTGTGTGTGCGTGTTTGTGCGTGTTTGTGTGTGTGTGTGCGTGTTTGTGTGTGTTTGTGTGTTTGTGCGTGTTTGTGTGCGTTTGTGTGTGTGTGTGTGTGGTCATATACTATTGTAAAGTTACTACTTGATCTATGCTGATCTACACTGAATGCAACATGTTCTTGTGTGTATCTTTCCTTTGTAATATATTTCTCTCTTGGTCAATCTTCTTTCAGTCTTTTATTAGTTTCCTTTCACAAACAGAAATTTTCCTTCATAAATTTTCTTTCATAAATAGAAAAAAAAGGATTGATTAAGGTGTTTTAAAAAAATCAGCAACAAAATAGCTATGTTTCTTTTTCTGACTGGTGCTATTCCTGCCTAATATATACGTATATATATATATCGTAGTAGTGCCTCCTTTTCATTATACATAATGCCACATAATGCTAGACTTAGATGGCGCATTTTGGTTCCGTGGTCCCAAAACACTTCTTAAGCTGTATCAGAATCATGTAAAAGGTTTTGTGAAAATCAGTCTTGGGAGCAGCTCACCCAGGACAGTCAGATATAAGAAATCTGGAATAATTTCCAAAAAGTGAACTGTAATAAGTCTTGTCTTCATTCCACTACATCACTCCCACATCTTAGTCACTTATTATTTATACTATCGTAAAGTTTAGATAATAGTTATTTTAAAAAGAAAAATGAATACACTTTTTTTTTTTCATTTGTAGAGGATACTGTATGGTCATTTTCATCCTGTCATAGTTTAGTTTTTTAAAACTCTGTGCTTTAAATACGTCTCACTTCAGAAGTAAAGTGTGGAAAATTTATTCTGTTCATGGTCTCACATTTAACATTGTAGTGCTGAAAAGGTTTTGAGTGAAGTATTTACTCTTTTCTATGTTCAAAAATTTAAAAACCCATGAAGAATTCGAGCGATTTTGAATTTTATAGACTGCATTCTCACCTAATGCATTTCAAATATAAAAACATCAAAGCTATAGTATATATGTTAAGAAAATATTTATATATTTACTTATTTATTTTTTGGCTTAATTTCTCCTTACTTTTTAAAAAGTTGACTGCAGTTCCTTAAATCAGGTTTAGGGAAGTGGTAAAAGGACAGAAATAAACTGACAAATTTGATTCAGATTCTATGTCAATCTCATGAAGCCCCAATTAAAGTCTCATAAGGCAGTTTGACAGGAGTATAATGGTTTTCTGCTGACACTAAGAATGCACTTGGTGAGAGGGGAGATAGTCTCCCCTAACTGCCCCAGACAGTGCTTGTCCCTTTCAGTATTTTCAGTATTTTCACATCAGGTACTGCTTCGGGGCACTCACCAATATCGCAATTAATGATTTGCATACTTGTGGTTTTCGCTAAAATACATTACACTTCAAGAGAACAGGGATATAGTCGTATTTGATCACTACTTCTCCCCGGGCTTAGACAAGTATCAGGCATATAGTATGCTTCAATAAATAGTAATACAATTTTATTTTTAAAGCAAGTGTTTGAATGGTTCAATAAATGCACCTGCTCTTCAATATAAGAAAAGATATATTTGGAAAAAGAGTTTTTA
Source organism: Ursus americanus (assembly GCF_024610735.1). NCBI lineage: Eukaryota > Metazoa > Chordata > Mammalia > Carnivora > Ursidae > Ursus > Ursus americanus. The sequence goes on along the minus strand of NC_142155.1, from coordinate 7,366,116 downwards.
ACTGGAGTGTAGGTAAATGATTACATATTGTGGATGTTTTTACTTCCCTGGAGATATTTCTAAGGCATAAGACATAAAAGTCAATGCTCAGACTTACCTTTAAATTATGAATACTTTTAGCTTTCTGTTTTTCTTTCTTCTTTCTTTCTTTCTTTTCTTTCTCTTTCTCCCTCCCTCCTTTTCCTTCCTTCCTTCCTTCCTTCCTTCCTTCCTTCCTTCCTTCCTTCCTTCCTTCCTTCCTTCCTCCCTTACAACCAGTGTGCTTCTGAGCTCTCTGACCTTGTTGGTGGTGATGATTATAAAGCAGCATTGGAATAAGGACAAGGGTCAAAATGATTTTGGCTAAAAAAGCACAACACACCGTGCTTTGAGTAAACATATCAATTAAACTCATAGGTACATTAGCCGTTCAGAAACATTTATACGCATTGTACCTAACCCAAACTTGTCCTCTATGCTGAATGCCTTATTTGTGATTTTCGAAATAAAAGATGTGAGTTCTGAAGCTTATAATTAGCAATTAAAGTTGACTAATTAAATCTTCTATTATAACAGAATTTTTCTATGGAGAAAGGGTAATGATGTTGCTCAGCATGATTAAAGATTAAACTTTAATCTAACTTAAGACATTTTGTTATTCCATTTGGAGGTTACTGAACATAGCGTATTTCCTTCATTTAATTATATTGTCTACAACAAGAAATATTTCAGAGAATATATTATATATATATATATGCAGAGAATACGTCTATACACACACACACATACACACAGAGAAAACACACACATAAACATATGAGGAGAGTAGAAACTGACAAGGTAGGCAAGAATCCTGAAGAATGGAGTATTCTTACTTCTTGCTAGAACACTGCCTCTCCATGGTGTAAACAAAACTGATGGTATATATCAGTTAGTGCTCCCTTTGTGCCCAGCTCTGTTCTATGTGTTTCATATGTTACTTCATCTAATTCGCACAAAAATCCTGTGAAGTTAGTGCGATGATTATCCCTGTAGATAAATGAAGTCCTTCATTTTCAACTTCCTAGGCTTATTTTCTGACTTCCTTCCCTTCTCTCTTCCTCTCACCCTCCCTTTCTATCCGAGAGAGAGATCTAATCTAGTGTTTCTTCGTTTACCTTGGAAAATTTTACACTTATGTTAGTATATTCTATTAATCATTCTGTTTTATGCTTTTTAACTGACATTTTAAAACTTTTTGTTGAATTTAAACATGCACAACATGCACAAATATTGAGTGTGGGGTTGAATGAATCTTTCCCAAATGAATGAATTGTTGGAACCCTCATGCGCATCTTGGTTTGAAACATGACCAGTGCAGAGAAGCTGTTCCGCAGTCCTCAGTCATAACTCCCCCCAAATAACCATGATTCTGACTTCTCTCAGCGTTTCTTAGATTTGTTATTGTTTTAACTCTAAGTAAGTGGTGTCATAAATTATAAACTTTTAAGTCAAGCTTCTCTCAACATTATGCTTGTGAGATTTATCTCTTTCACGTGAAGCAGTATTTCTTTCATTTTCATTGCTCAATAGCATTTTATTTTATGAATGTACTACGATTTATTGATACATTCTACTGCTGGTTGTATTTGGGTTATTTCTAAGAGTTTTTCCTCTACAAGTGAATATATAAATTAGTATAACCACTTTTATTTTTTTCATTTTCAAATTTTCATTTAAATTCTAGTTAGTTAACATATACTGTAATATTGGTTTCAGGAGTAGAATTTAGTGATTCCTCACTTACGTACAACACCCGGTGCTCATCACAAGTGCCCTCCTTAATACCCATCACCCGTTAACCCATCCCCCGCCCACCTCCCCTCCAGCACCCCTCAGTTTGTTCTCTTAGTTGAGTCTGTTATGGTTTGCTTCCCTCTCTTTTTTTTTTCCTTTCCCCTATGTTTATCTGTTTTGTTTCTTAAATTGCACATATGAGTGAAATCAAAAGTCAGTCTTTCTCTGACTTATTCCACTTAGCATAATATATCCTAGCTCCATCCAGGTCATGCAAATGACCAGATTTCATTCTGTTTTTTAAAAAGTATTTGTTTATTTATTTATTTGAGTGACAGAGAGTGTGAGTGGGGGGAGGGGAAGGGAGAGAGGGAGAGAGAGAATCCTCAAGCAGACTGTTTGCTGGGTGCAGAGCCTGATGTGGAGCTCGATCCCAGGACCCTAAGATCATGACCTGAGCTGAAACCAAGAGCTGGCACTCAACAGACTGAGCCACCCCAAGATTGCATTCTTTTTGATGACTGAGTAACATTCCATTGTCCTTTTGTGTGTGTGTGTGTACACATCTTCTTTATCCATTCATCAGTCAATGGACATTTGAGCTCTCTGCATGGTTTGGCTATTGTTGATAGTGCTGCTATAAACACTGAATCACCATTTTTGTATCTTTTGGATGAATACTTAGTGCAATACTTAGTGCAATGGCTGGATTATAGGATAGTTTTATTTTTAATTTTTTGAGGAACCTCCATACTGTTTTCCAGAATGGCTGCACCCGTTTGCATTTCTACCAACAGTGCAAGAGGGCTCCTCTTTCTCCACATCCTTGCCAACGTTTGCTGTTTCCTGTATTGTTATTATTAGCCATTCTGACAGGTATCAGGTGCTATCTCATTGTGGTTTTGATTTGTATTTCCCTGATGATGAGCAGTGTTGGGCATCTTTTCATGTCTGTTAGCTATCTGGATGTCTTCTTTGGAAAAATGTTTTTGAAAACCATTGAAACTGCTGTGATCTAAATCTATTAATCTAATCTACTAAAGTGAAACATATAATATCCTCTAAGCCAGCATTTCACTTTGAAGTGAATATCCAACAGAAATCCATACAGATGAGCACCAAAAGTATACGCTACTGAATGTTCAACAGAATAGTATTTACAATAGCCAACGTCATATTTCCCAATTCTAGCTGCTGCTAGATAGATATAGCTCAGTCACTTTAACAGCTTTAGATCTTTTCATTATGTGAATATTAAGATTCTATTTTTGTTGTTATAAATAATATTGCAATGTCTCATGATGTACTTCACAGAATTTCTCTGAGGTACACATATACCCAGAAGTCAACTTGCTTCTTGTTTTTAGAATCAACATATTTTAACTGCTACTGGATATTTACAAATCACTTTGTAAAATACTTTTCCTGATTTGTTCTCACTAGAAACTGAACAAATACTTGTATTCTACATGCTTAACAAAACTGGAAATTGTCAGAATTATTTTTTATGAATGTATTTTGTGAATATATTTTTTTGTGAATGAAGTTGACTGAGTTTGCTTTGACTTGTGTTTTCTTAAGAGTGGAATTGGAGAGATGCTTGTATTTGGGGAAGGAGAAGGTGTGATACCTCTATAAGGAATTACAAAGAGACATCTGGGTGGCTCAGTCAGCTAAGGATCCAACTCTCGATCTCAGCTCAGGTTTTGATCTTAGGGTCATGAGTTCAAGCCCTGCTTTGGGCTCCACACTGGGTGTGGAGACTACTTAAAAAAAAAAAAAAAAAAGGAATTACTTAGCATGTATTTCAATTGGGTTGTTGTTTGCTTTTGGATATGAAGAAGTTCTTCATATTTTCTGTATATAAATCCTGTGTGTCTTATATATATTACAAAAATATTTTTAAAGACTACCTCACCTTTATGCATGGCTTATGGAGTTTTTCATAAGAGAAAAATTTTTGTTTTTATGTAGTCATATATTGTAATTATTTTTTATGTTGTGAGATTTGCTTTTATATCACCCCTAAATATCTGTTTCTATCCTAATGTCATGGAGAGGTTTCCCTGTATTATTTCTCATAGTTTTGAAGTCTTGCTTTCCAGATTTATGTCTTTTATCGACCTGGGTTCTATTTTTTAAAGATATGGTGTAGGAAATGTATTTTTAAAATTATTTAGGGTGCCATTTGTTCCAACATTTAATGAACAATCCATTTTGTGCCACTTGATTTATACAGTAACCTTGGTCATATGCCAAGATAATACACACACAATATATATTTTTCACTCTTTATCTAGGAAATGGACAACTCTTATAAGGAGTCTTGCAGTGAAATGGAGCAAAGGAATGGGGTGATAGCTGGATTGAGGTATAAATTCAAGTCATGTCTATTCTAGCTCCAAAAAAATCTTGGCTGTTACAATTTCTCCTTAACAACAATGTCAAGACACCATAGACACAACTTGAAGACGTGTCCCCATAGTCCAAGACACTATTCTCTCCTATATGGACCACTAGCTACTTCTTGACTTCAACTCACTTGTCTTCCATTCTGCAATTTTTTTTTTTTTTGAGAGAGAGAGAGAGCATGTGCAAGCATATATGGGGTTGTGGGGAGGGGCAGAGGGAGAGGGAGAGAATCTTAAGCAGGTTGCACAGCATGGAACCTGATGCAGGGCTCAATTTCATGACCCTGAGATCATGACCTGAGCCCGAAATCAGGAATTGAAGACTTAACTGATTGAGCCACCCAGACAGCCCCCATTTTGCAGTTTGATGGTTTTCTCATCCCCACCCTCCATTCCATTATACTTATTATTTTAATATATTTTATCACAAAATAGAAAAATGCCAGATTAGATTGGTTGTTTCAGCAGTTCAACGATGCATCCAGATTCTTTATTGCTGTCCTGAAATTCACTGGCTAGTGTCATTTTAAGACCGATTTGCATCTTGTGGTGGCAGCGTGACTTCTTGTTGTGATCAGGATGTATGCTCCCACAACTGAAGGAGCAAATCTATTCTTCACCTAGTAGCCAGAATAGTTTGGAACTATTTAAACTAGATGTCTGTAAGCAGAACGATTTAACTTTTAATTTATGGGGGATGTTAGGTAATGTCTGGGGACATTTTTGCTTGTCTTATCTTGGGGAGATGTTACTGGCCTCTGTTGGGTAGAGGCCAGAGTGCTACTAACCATCGTACAATGCAAAGGACTGCCTTCCAAAACAGTTATCTGATCTGAAGTGTCAATAGTGCTGAAGTTGAACAACCCAGATTTAACCAAATCACATCAGCCTCTCTGCAGCGAGCTCTGCCATGTTTTCCCATCGCTCATCAAGGTAAATTGATATCCCTACCCTTGACTATGGGATGCTGCATGATCTGTCTCTATTGACCTCTCCATCTTTGTCTTATTTCATTCTCTACTCTGCCCAGCATCCTGTCTCACTGGCTTCTAAAATTTTCTTCTCAGAGGCTCCTCTCCTAATGACTCTATCCCCTGCCACTGGTTTTCTATATTTCAGCCCTCTGTTTATTTCCTCCATAGAAAACCGCAATTTATGCTTATATACTCATATATTTGTGACATTTATTTTTTCTCCTCCAGGCCACATCTAATTACATTCAGAGATTCCATCGTATAATTGCTTCCTTTGCAGTAGAATATAACTATTTTACTAGGACTAAAATATAGTAGGTCCATAGTACACAAGCACACATACACATACTTGCACACACATTATTTAAATATGCACAAATAGGTAAATAATATCATAAATATGTAAATAATGTCATTTCTGGATATTTAGATCACTAGCAACTTTTATTTTCTTCTTTTTTTATAGGTATTTTCTAATTTTTCTACAACAGACATGTTATTTTTGTAATAGAAAACAATAAATGCTGTAAAAAGACAATAAAAGAAAAAAATTCTTAAAATACGTTCACATAAATTTTTAAAGATTATAGTGTATAATGACTTTTTAGTTCCATAAAGCTTTAAAATGCCCTCAGATATCTTGTTGGAATTATTCCCATGCGACTATCTCACATAGTATATCATGGAAACATCTGTGGTTGTTCAGTACTCAATGGGAATAGTCTTTCCTTTGGCAACGAGAAGCCTGCTGTTTTGTCGTAGGTGGTGTTTTCATGAAATTACACACGAATACTTGTCAGGACACATTTCATAAAAATAACAATTTATTTTTTCAAACCACAAAGAAGAGAGCATGTTTATTATTTACATAGTTAATTTTATCATTAAAAGTGTTTGGCACTTCCGTCTAAGTTTAAAACAGATTTTTAAAAGTTCCGTGTGTACTGTTATCAAGTAAATAGTGTTGGCAGGATATATTCATTGGGGACAATTGTATATGTTCACTAAAGTGCTGCTTAATTTTCTCAGAATACAATTGACAAAATGTTGCAAAGGAAATTGTATGGTGTACAGTATTAAGAACTACGACGGAATAAAAAGGAGAGAAATTCAACTGTTCAGAATAATGAGGGAAATTCCACAGAGTTATACACACTGGATCCGGGTCTCTGAACAAGTCGTACAAGGCTGGGGGGAGGGTAACACAAACATTCTGCCAGGAAGCAGTAGCATGGGAAGCAAACATAGCCTGTTCGGAGGCTTGTATTGAATAATTATAATCCAAGCCCATGGTATGTTATGCAAAACCTTGCGTCCCAATGTGTTTCTGAATTCAGAAATTTTTAGATTTGAAAAACACAATATGGAGTTATAAAATACCCTATCATACCCAGAGGGGTCTGGTACAGTACCCTGTCATCAAACTAATTAATATCTCCAGTAAAATAAATATAGACTAGATGCAGTCTTACACCCGTTCAAGTTGGGCTTTACTATCAGACGAGTTTGGGTTAGGTCAAGATTTGTTACAAAAGAACTACGTAAAAACTTACAGACTTGTAGTTTTGGACTTGCAGATAAGGTGTTGTCCACCTCAGATAACATTTATTGGTCAATTATTATGTTCAACGCAAGTGCCTTGGATGTAATAACTCAATTATTTCTACTTATAATTCTCCCTCTTTTTCAAGGGGGGGGAATAACAGAACGGCAACATCAATGCAGCTGAAAATGTCACACATTTAAGAGTCACGTGCTAGAAAGTGATGGAGCAAGGATTTGAATGGAGACAATTTTTGATATATGGCCTCTCATAATACACCCCAGCCATTATCTATAGTTTGTATGCAGGGTGTGAATGAAGGAGAGGTTGGGAGTGAGGCTTAAGAGAGGCAGGATGCAGAGAAACTTTAAGGAAAAGGGGACGGATACAGTGGAAATTAAATATCTAGTGGTTATCCCCAAGGAGATTTTTCTGATCTTGTGGATTATCAGTTCTCTTCCAACTATTCTCATCTATTATGTGCAATGAAAATACTTCTTCGGAGATAAATCTGCAGAACAAATAAACAATCAAGCAGCATTTGGTGGTTACTTCTTACTATTCTTAAATGAATTTTACTTATGGTTTTTAAGTCTTAATCCTTCTATGCCCAGAGGAAACAGCTTAAATCACCTTCATGGAACTAAAGCTTCCTAGTATCTGAGAACAGCTTCTGAAAACCTGAAATGCTCTCAGAAAGTCAGTGTACTTTTGCCAAGAATGGCACCCCTCCTGGGTTATTTTTCTAAACTTGAAAAGACATCTCAGGCAACCAGGAGTGGGGAGCCTGTTTCATATCCCACATTACTTACAAAGAGATGCAAAAACAGTCAAAGCTTGCCTCTGGAAAGCTATCCACCAGCTTCTTCTGTAGTTCTGAGAGGCAGGATGTCTGGCTCAGGAGCAGCTCTGGGAGATGCAGGACCCAGGAAAAAGGAAGCCTGATTTCTAGCACCAGTGTGGTCCTTACAGTGAGAGAAGACTAAGCTAAATCACTTCTCTGGCCACCACATCCCTGGCTTAGAATGAGGAAACTAGAGAAAGGGCACCTTTTTGGATATGCTTTCTAGTTTTTATTATCATCATTTTATCAAAATAGCTTCTAGATTGTAAATATAGAAGATTTTGAAAATCAAGGTCTTGTCATTGTTAGAGATGTGATACTATTCATTCATTCACATAAGAAGTATTTGTTGAGGGACTACTTCCAGTAGGTTGCAAAAGAACGTGAGAAAAATACACAGGGTTTCTTTGCTCATGAAGTCTCAGCCTAGTAGGAGATACAGTTAAATAGACCGTGACAATGCAGTGTAATCTGTGCGTTGATGAATTCTGTGGGCGTGAGGAGGAGTACCTAACGTTTTTTGCTATAAAGTGAAAAATTATTTAAAACCCAGCGTGGATTTAGTCACCATTGTCTTCCATTTGAAAGTGGCATAGTTCACTTTAGTGAAAAGTTAAAAATTCCTTAGAATACTGTTGTCATCTATCTTGTAACAGAGATTGATTAACAAAGATTAAAGAAAAACCGAAACTTTGGGCAGGTCTTCTGTGCTAGTAGACTGACATCTGGAGTGGCTAGTCCTTCATTTTCGCAGGCGTGAATGAGCCGGGTAGAGGGAACCAGATGTTCTGCCTAATAATGTGAAAGGCGTTGGCGTTTGCAGCAGAAGAACTGTCGCACAACCTAGCAGGAAACGGACGACCATAACTTTCAGAGAAAGATGTTCAAAGTCTCAAAGCCTAATATTTTAAATATTTTTAAGGCTCTTTTCCTCAAAACTTTTGATGAAACCTGCTATACATATAATGGGTCAAATGAGGTCATCCAGGGGAAAATCAAAGGAAAGGAGCAGGCATAGCAATTTGGGGGAGGCGTGGAAGAGAAGTTGATTGATAGCAGTAGGAACTGAAAAGCGAACAATATCAAAATTTCAGCAAAAGTGGCAATTCTTAGCCAGAAAGGCTCAGGTTAGTTTAAGTGACTCTGTGGCACAGAAATCTTACTGCCAATCTTCAGTCAGGTACAAGACCCTCAAGGGAGACTGAATTGTGCCCAATGCGCTTCTTGCTCTTCCCTGCCTCAAAGTGAGTCAGAGTACAGGAAGATGACTGCTTACATAAAAAAATAATAATTCGAAGGATAAACTACATTTTTTTTCTTAAAGTTATAAGTATCAGATACCAAAAAATTTAAGATTCCTAAAAAAAACGTGATCTGCTAGAGCTGAGAAGTGAGACAAGCCCTATTATGACGCTAATGAGTAGAAAATCTCTAAGACCCTCAAGAATATTTCCCTCCTCCTTGGCCATTGTGATTAAAAGGAGAGGCAACCAGAGACTGGGCTTTGGAGGGAGGAACATGGCGCGTATTATCTCCATATACCGTAACTGACTTAATATTCCTTATGTGTTGCTTTGTATTAAATTTCTTTTCTTTAAATCGGTATTGTAGGACTCTTTTTTCCTCAAAAGGCAAGAGATTATATATTAAGTCATCGGTTGAAATAGCCTGTCACACACTGAACATATGTGGCTTAGGTATTGAGGTCCTCTTATGCCGAGGTCCTAGGTAGAAGGTAAGGTCCCTAAACTTCCCTTTCCATCATGTTTCCCTACTGGAATGTATGGTCCAGGAGGGCAGGAAACAGGTCTGTCCTGCGTCCCAGCTACAACACCCTCAATTCTCAGTGCGGTGCCTGTCACATAATAGACACTTGTTTACTATCTGTATAAAATTAAGGTAAACATTCATGTAAGAACGGTTATGAACTCTCACACATGTAATTGTAGTTATGGACTCACTCTGAGGATGGGTTTCCTCATGAGATAATTTTTCTCCCATAAGTTGCTCTGATATAAGCAATATACCGCCTTCATTACAGACGTCCTAATAGATTGAGAAAGAATGAGGTTGGGGTGCTGGAGATGCTAAAGATCAGAAAGCCAAACAAAGCTAACCAGCCCCGCTGGGACAGAAAACAAGTGATTTCAGCAGCCATACGATGAAGCATTTTGAACTGTAGCTCAAGGTGTGTGGCAAATAATAAAATGCAGTGAGTATAGCTTGCAGAATGACAGTTTGGCCGTTCTCATCAATTTCTTTGATACTCATTCTCTTGTTTCATACTCCCAGCTTCAGTTACGAAAGAGAGTGCACGGCAAGCCTGAAACCGTGGTGCCTTCACCCCTAGCGGTGGAGAGCACTTTCATTAATTAATGTGTACACTAAGATTAAGAGTGTTAACAGTGAGGGGCTGATCTCGCTAGTTTTAAATGACTTAAAAATCGTAGTGATTAATCTTATTTTGGTTTTTGAAACCGTCTTTCCCCAAGGTCTGAATGTGCATTTACATAATTAACAAACATAAATAATTAAATCATGGCTGGTTTGTGGAAGTCCTGCTGCACATCCATGTATCGCTGTTCGTCCTTCCATAGAAGAGAGTATCTACGTGAGTCTTTTTGCCTTTTCTTTTCCCCTGTAGAATGGGAATATAAAGCACCACGGCATCCATAAGGCCATAATGGAAAGGCATTTTGACATTTTCAAATGTGTTTTGACAGATCAGGTAGTGCTTTTGAAGTGAACTTGAGAAACATGAATTTTTTATGGGTAACTGCATGCAGCATGGTCTGACTACTGAAGATAAACATGCTTGTAGGAAAACCATGAGGCAGATAGAAGAGTCGCAAAAAATAAAATGTGAGGATACTTATAATCAGATCAAAACACTAGGTTGCTCTCATGTCACTCTAGCAGGGTACGCACATGATAAAAATATATGGGAAATGAAGAATTGCCTGAATAATCCCATAAGTAATCGAAGATGGCCCCCAAGTTATCATCAGCTCTATTACACAGCCTCCATTGATCAAGTGGACCAAACGTTACCCAATAACTCGCCTGCTGTAGTATTTGATACTGTAGAGACGTAAGATGTGTACATGTGAGGCCAAGTGAACACATAAATGTTGACAAAAACTTAGAAATTATAATTGATGTGAATAGGCCACCTGATGTTTCTAAAGGCAGCCAAACAATTGTCCCCTTATTTCTCTGACTCTCATTCTCCTGCACCTGCTGATGTGTCTTGGACGGCGATGGCTCAATGATGCACAAACTCTCTTTTTCAATTACTCTGTCTTTTCTGTTTCCAGACTCAGCCCCACAGTAATCCATCTTCCTCAGTAGATTCCCAACTATTTTCTATTATCAGCCAAGACTTGTTTTTCCTAGTACATAGTGAGAACATGGGGAGATCATGGTCTAACAGAGCTTTCTGAGACTTTAGGGAAAATAGCTGTTTTCAAAAATACCAAAAAGGAAAGGAAACAAACAAAAATGCCATCTTCTATTTTTAACTCTCGCAACCTATCTACAGTTCTTTTTTTAAATGATCTTTTCCCAATCAGACAGATTCTCTTTGAGAGCAAAAATACTGTTTTATTCAATTTTACATTCTTTTTTTAAAATAAAGATTTACGTATTGGAGAGAGAGCACAAGCGTGCTGGCGAGGGAGAGGGAGAGAGAGAAACTTAGCAGACTCTGCGCCAAACACGGAGCCACATGTGGTGCTCGATCTCATGACCTGAGATCACGACCCGAGCCCAAACCAAGAGTTGGGCACTTAACTGACTATGCCACCCTGGCACCCTTCAATTTTACATTCTTATTGTCTGTCCGAGGGCGTGCCACAGAGTAGGAGCTCCATAAATGTTAAATGAATGCATTGGTGCATGGATGGATGGATGGATCGGTGGATAGATGGTTGGGAGAACAAATAGATGAATGGACGGGTAGATTGATGTATGGAAAAGTGTCTTCAGTGGTATTAGATGAACTTGAGTTTCCACAAAGCAATGTGAAGCCAATATGTTTTCTTTAGCCTCATCCTCAACTAAACAATTACATTCTCTTTTTCCTTTTCTTGTCATGATATTAACAGACACAACCTACCAAAACTACAGTAAAAAATGTGTAGTCCCTCTTTCAGTTATCCATTGCTACGTAATGAACCACCTCAAAATTTAGCGGCTTACAAGAACAATGTATTATTATTTCTTCCAGATCTTTGACTTGGCTAGGCTCAACTGGGCAGTTCTCATTTGGGATCTCTCCCGAGACTGCAGTCAGACATGGTGGTTGGGGTCTGAGTCCTCTGAGGGCTTGGCTTAATCAGAATGTCCAGGATGGCTTACTCATATGAGGTTTTTGGTGGAATAGAGGTGTCTTTGACAGGCAGATCCAATGATGTGTTGGGGAATAGCAGAATCCAGGTTGGGATGGGCTAGTGGGATTAGAGAAGGGAGGAAATGAAGACCCATCTGTGAACATCCTTTTGGTCATTGCTGTCTTCTTTCTTCTGCCTAAGATTCTGTGTTAACACAAACATACAGAAATATGCCATCCACTTTCCCTTCCTTTACACCAAAGGCACCCAAATCTTGATTATTTTATACTTAGCACTATATCTTGGAAATTTTCCATATCAGTTTATGTAGAGTTCCTGTTCTTTATATAGCAACACAGTGCAGCATTCCATTGTATAACTGTCCCATACTTTAACTATTTGAGTTATGCTGTACCTTCTTATTATACATGATGCTGTGAATATATATAATTGGAATTACTATGTTAAAAGGCATTGTTCTCCTTAGGATTTGTACTAATTTGCATTTCTAACAGCAATGTTAAAGGGTGACTCTTTCCTCAGAATTCAGTTACCTGTGTTATCAAACTTTGACCTTTTTTCTAACCTGATAAATTAAAAATGACATGCCAGTAACATTTTAAATATATATATAATATAAATATATATGTATATTTAAATAAGTGAAATTCATATCACACAAAATGAAAGATTTTGAAATGCACAATCCAGTGAAATTTAGTATATTGGTAAACTGCCACCTCTGTCAAGTTACAAACATTTTTATCACCCCAAAAGAAAACCCTGTCCCCAAGCAATCACCCCTCATTCCTCCCTTCCCCCCATGCCATAGCAACCACCAATCTAATTTCTGTCTCTATGGATTTACCTATTCTGAGTATTTCCTCTAAATGCAATCATGTAAATCCTTTTGTGTCTGGCTTCTTTCACTTTGTATAATGTTTTTGAGGCTCATGCCCATTGTACCATGCGTTAGTACTTTATTCCTTTCTGTGGCTGATTAATATTCTGTTTTCTGTATATACCACAATTTGTTTATCATTGGTCCCTAATGGAAAATTGGATTTTTTTTCACCTTTTGGCTATGGTGAATAGTGCTGCTATGAACGTTTTCGTACCCGTATTTGTTTAAATATCTGTTTTCAGTTGGAGGGGGTTACATACATAAGAGTGGAAATTCTGGGTCAGATGTTAATTCAATGTTTGATTTTTTGAGGAAATGCCAAACTATTGTCTCCAGTAAATGGTTGTACCATTTTATATTTCCACCAGCGATTTATCAGGGTGCCATTTTCTTTACATCCTCAGTAACATTTGTTATTTTCCTTTTTTTTTTTTTCATTATAGCCATCCTAGTATGTGTGATACGGTGTCTCATTGTGGATTCTTGATCTGCTTATGGTTACACGATTGTGTTCATTCTATGAAAATTTATCAATCTGCCAATTAATATGTGTGTATTTTCTGCATGCATTTATTTCAATAAAATGTTTACATAATTTTAATGTAAATATTTGTTGAAGAATAAATGAGTATACGTTATTGAAAGTATTTATTAAATCAGTTTCCTTAACAAACTAAATTTTTAGTATCTAGGCAAGCATTTTCCCTTTTCCTTTTCTTTGTTCTTGTTGTACAGATAATTAAGCTTACTTAATTGTATTAAAATAATCTTTGGTAAGATTGGAGATGTGGGCAAGAGATACTAAAAGCAGGGGAGATATTCATTTATCTGAGAGAAAAATAAATGATAGGAAAGAAAAGGGAGAAGGGAGAGGGGAAGAAAGGAAAGAACCATTATATGGGTAAGGGCTCAAGTGAGGGTGAAGGGAGAGAGAAGCTGAAGGGCATAAGCAGTATTGAAAGCTAAAGTAATGGGAGAGAGAATTTCCATGAGGCATTATTTTGGGTTGTAAGTTGGATTGATTTCGATGTCCTTTAGACATGTCAATAGAAAAATGAAATATATTTTGGATTTTGGATTCTTTTGGTTGTTGTCTGTGTTATGGTAAATGTAATATCCAATGGAAAGTAGATTATGAAATGCTCCAGCTTGTTTTCAAGTTGGTGTTTATATTTATTTTACTTTTTTTAGGTTATTATTGAAACAAAAGTTCAATATAAAAAAATCTGGTATATAGCCCGAAAATATGTTTGCTAACCCCAGTTTGAGAAATACAAGGACTTTCACAAAGTTAGCAGCCAGGACACAAAACTCAATTAGGGCTTCTTTGTGAAACATAAAAATTATTGAAGATAAAAAAATCACAGTTTTCTCACAAAAATGTCAACATAATTATTTTCTTCTATGTAACAAGCTCCTATGTCTCTATAGGTTTTCCATGAGACATAGAAAAGATAAAGAAGGACCCTTTCATAATGAAGCAGGGCTCTCAGGAACATAATGGCTCTGAGCTCAAAATCTATGTGGAAGTAGGTTGTAGGGAAGATCTTCAGAAATAACGTCCATTTATAATTTCTGTTTCTTTCTCATAATGCTATATATTTTTTTATTTATTTTATTTCCTAATATTATAAATATAAAAAATTGCAAAAATACTTTAAAAATCACAAATGGTTTGTCTTTATGTTTTTGTCTTTTTTCCTATAGTCACCTCAGTTGTGTCTGTTTTTTTCTTTTGTTTGTGTGTATGTGTGTATTTCAGTTAAAATAAACAACAAACAAAGAAATACACAAAGAAACAAAATGAATAAAATATGAAAAGTCGCTGCCCTAAATTGGCAGACATCTATCTCTCAATATGAAATTATTTCACAGTAACTTCCTTGCTCTTGAAATTTACTTATAGAAATATTCATTTATGTTTTTCTTCTATTGAGGAAAAATAATAAAGATAGTACTTGCCAGTTAAAGTGTATGTTGAATCCAACTTATCTCGAATAACCACTTGTGACTGCTCTATGTTTTCCTTTCTCACCCAACCTCTTCTTATAAAAGAAATGTTATTTTAAATTATTTTTTCAATTTGTAAAAGTGTGTTTGTTGCCAAAACTTCTGGACATATGACTAGTCTTTAATCCATCAAACACATAATGTCCAGGAGCAAACCATATTATTCATAGGATTTAATCAAATATGCTTACAAGCTCGAGCGTTCTGTGTACCCAACATCTAGAGGCAAGCCCCTTTCTTCTTGGCATCAGAGTTCTCATCTTTTATCACCCAGATGCAACAGCTCCGTAGAGCTACACAATGTTAACTCAGGTTGAGAGCGCTCAGGAGGTCATCCCCTTCATTCACTGTCTTCATTCACTCTTTAAAGCATACATTTATTGAACACTCTGTGCTCCACTTGGCAATGAAAGGGATACATGGAATTTTAATTCATTGACTCTACCATCTAAAGAGAAGATTGTGGGGTGCCTGGGTGGCTTAGTACATTAAGCGTCTGCCTTCAGCTCAGGTCATGATCCCAGGGTTCTAGGATGAAGCCCTCCACATAGGGTTCCCTGCTCATCAGGGAGCCTGCTTCTCCCTCTCCTGCTCCCCTGCTTGTGCTCTCTCTCTCTCTCCCTCTCTCTATCCTGTGTCAAATAAATAAATAAAATCTTTAAAAAAATAAAGAGAAGCTTGTGAACATACGAAGTTTAACACTAATACGAAAGCTAAGTAACAAAAATGAGATTATTACATGATAACTTTTTAAAGATTTTATTTATTAGAGAGAAAGAAAGAGCTAGAGAGAGAGCATGAGCAGGGAGGACAGGCAGAGGCAGAGGGAGAAGCAGACTCCCTGCTGAGCAAGGAGCCTGATGCGGGACTTGATCCCAAGACCCTAGGATCATGACCTGAGATGGAGGCAGATACTTAACTGACTGCGCCACCCAGGCAACCTATATGATAATTTTTTTTGCAACTAAAAATAAATGGATCTGGCATAGTCTAAGAGGATTATAAGCAAGAATGGTCAAAGAAGCTAAGTTGAAGGTAGTAGGTCCTGAACTGGAAACTTGTAAGGGGTACAAGAAATCAATCCTGAGAAGAGAAAAGAAAATGTTTCAAGGAGGGGTCAGAACCAAAGTGCCCTGGTAAGGAAAACACACTTCCCAGAGATGTAATTGACTAAGTGCCCAATTCCTGAGGGTGGGGCAGGAGGTACTTGCAAGGAGGGCATTAGAGCTAGCTGACAGGCAATGCAAGGGCTTCATCCACCGTAGGGGTTTTGATGTACAGAGTGATTAAAGAACCTGACTTTAAAACCGTCTACGTATTTTCCCATTCCTTAATTAACTGAACTAACAAAGAGGAACAATTCTAGATTATTTAAAATAATGAAATATTTAATTCCCTGTAGAAGTGCTTTTGTATTGAAATTCAAATAAAATTGTGTTTGATATGACATTGCACAATGTAGATCACGGAAGAACTACGGAGCTTTCTCCTGGTTCATCCAAAGCATGCACAATACTTACTGGAGATGTGTGTTGCAAAACCCTAATCGAGTTGGTTTTCTCCTTAAAATTTCTGGGGTAAATGAATTAGACATACTGTAAGATGACTATGTATAAAAAATTAGGCACGAAAATTATTCTTTCAATTGCACTGGATAAAAATAAACTGGGCAGTTAAAAAATCTTTTTTTTTTTTTAATAAAAATTCATCCTGCAATTTTGGTGGGAAAATTCGTACCTAAATTCATTGGAGTATGAGTTAGCATTATTGACTTAGGATAATTTTGTGACATGTCATTATTTGTTTTATAAGTGAGTTCTCTTGACACTTTTATGCTTACAATTGCAACCTTAGAATAAACTAAGAACACCTATAGCCGCATGCTAATAATCACTTCAGAGTCACATAATCATTATTATCAGTCCACAGAAAGTGCAATAGCCTTGGGCCAAATCTAACTCTAAATTTTTAAATGAATAAAGACTAAATTAAACATATTTCCTTGATGAAACTATCGGATCATTAACTGAATACTGACGGAAGCCTGGTCTTCAAGGTATTTTTAAATTACTGGCCATTCAATGACATTTGGATTTTATCTTACACAAGTTTTTTTTCCTGCAAAATTAATATAGTTCAGATAATTTAGATATAAACTTCAAATACATTGCATATCTTGTTTTTTTTTTTTCAAATGCATTAGGGTTAATTGTGTGGTATACTGATAGTGATGTTTCCCTTTTAAAATATAACCAGAATGAGATATTTAAATAGACTCAGTGAAATTTATCACCATCAAAACACATTGAGAATCTATTTTCATAACATGCATTATTAGTTGCTGTGCACAGCAAGTTAGAAAGACATAATCTGCCTCTTGGGAATTCAAAATCCAATGCTGACACTGCTGACACATGCTGCTGGGGCAATTCAGGTAAGGAGGTCAGCATTAAACAAATAGATAAGTTGAAGAGGTGAATTTAGAAAGTAATTGATAATAACAAATAACTTTTGATAACAATAATTTATATTCTGAAACCTCCAATATTCTTGTCTTTCAGATAACTCATCAGTATCTCAAGACCTGTGCCTCAGGTTCACACACTAGGCACCAGGGCATTATAGAGACTGATAAATAAAGTTGAATTCTTGGCTAAATGGGCCACAGAGAGAGAAATATGGGCAGAGAGTTTGGAAATTCCAAGGAAAAAAAGAAATTGGCTTGATGTGTCTTAGTAATTACAATTGGATTAGGAATGTAAATTTGCTGCTCAAATCCAAATAGGAGGAAAATTTAAATTCAATATTGATTCTTTCTTGGTTCACTACTGTACAGCATATGTTTGAAATAACTCACTAAAATAAAAATAAAATAAAAACAAAACCCTCCATAATCGATGGTAAAAAGTAATGAATTACTCCAGCAACCTGATCAATAACTACTGGTCTCTATGCCTGGGATCAGGAAAACTTCTGGAATAAAAGAAGACCTATTATATTTTCTTCATTCTCTATAGAAAGTAGTCCTTAGAATAAAGCAGCAGAAACAAATATTTATGTATTTTGCATTTTTCATGGCACTATGTATATTTCCAAAAAATATATAATCCCACAGGTTGGAACAGAACACATGTTCTTACAAAGCTAAACAAATACGTAAACGGGTGCGGGCACTTTGGCACACGTGCAATGTTTAAGGTGACTGAATTGTGATGATCATAGGGAGTTATTGAATTTGCTCTACTGTGCCCTACTTTTTTCATGAAACCCAAATTTGATTCTAGAGGAAAGAAGATGAAGCTAGGTTGGAATTGCTGCTGAAATGTCATGGCTGATTTTTATTCATTCAGGTTTGGAGAAAAAAAGCAAAAGTCTTTACATGACTTTTTTCTTTCAGATCAACAAAAAAAAGTATCTTTAAAGTGTATAAAAGTCAGGCTTTTAAATTTGCTCACTGTCCTTGTTAAATAAAATTTGGGGACTATTAAAATGAAGTAGTAGCGTATTTAATACTTTCAAACATTTACAAAAGGTTCATACCTTCAAAAACAAAATCAGGTGAATACTTACTTGCATTTATATATATTAACTAAGCAGCTGTGGATTCCTGGATTAGTCGTAAACAATAAATCTGAAAGAAAGAAACACGCAAAAAATAAAGAAGTAATCAAGATCATGAGATGTATATTCTAAAATTGTTACAGAAAAAGTCAGTTTTGGAAAGGAAAAAATATTTTAGTCAACTAAAAATGACAAAAAGGAAAATTCTTTCTTCCTTTCCTTCTTTCTTTCCTCGTTTTTTCCTTCCTTCCCTCCTTCCCTCCTTCCTTCCTTCCTTCCTTCCTTCCTTCCTTCCTTCCTTCCGTCCTCCCTCCCTCCCTCTCTCTCTTTCTTTTTCTTTCTTTCTCTCTTTCTTTCTTTCTTTCTTTCTTTCTTTCTTTCTTTCTTTCTTTCTTTCTTTCTTTCTTTCTTTCTTTCTTTCTTTCTTTCTTTCTTTCTTTCCTGTAGTTTCAAGTTTTTTAAAAATACCAATTAGTTAACATATAGTGTAATATTAGTTTTAGGAGTAGAATTTAATGATTCATCACTTACATACAACACCCAGTGCTCATTACAAGTGCCCTCCTTAATACCATCACCCATCTAGCCCATCCCCCATCCACCTCCCCTCCAGCAACCTTTAGTTTGCGCGCTCTCTCTCTCTCTCTCTCTCTCTCTCTATATATATATATATATAGTGTGTGTGTGTGTGTGTGTGTGTGTATCTCACATCTTCTTTATCTGTTCATCAGTTGATGGGCATTTGGGCTCTTTCCATAATTTGGCTCTTGTTGATATTGTGGTGTGTGTATCCCTTCAGAAGAGTATTTTTGTATCCTTTGGGTGAATACCTAGAAGTGCAATTGCTGGATTGCAGGGTAGTTCTATTTTTAACTTTTTGAAGAAACTCCATACTGTTTTCTAGAGTGGCTGCACAGCTTGCATTCCCACCAACAATATAGGAGGGTTTCCCTTACTCTGCGTCTTTGCCAACATCTGTTGTTTCCTGTGCTGTTAATTTAGCCATTCCGACAGGTATCAGGTGCTATCTCATTGTGGTTTTGATTTGTATTTCCTTGATGATGAGCAATGTTGAGCATCTTTTCATGTGTCTGTTAGGTATCTGGATGTCTTTTTTGGAAAACTGTCTATTCATGTCTTCTGCCCATTTTGTTAACTGGATTATTTGTGTTTTGGTTGTTCTTTATAAGTTCTTTATGTATTTTAGATACTAACCCTTTAGCAGATATGTCATTTGCAAATATCTTCTCCCATTCTGTAGGTTGCCATTTAGTTTTGTTGATTGTGTCCTTGGCTCTACAGGGTTTTTATCTTGATAAAGTCCCAGTAGTTCATTTTTGCTTTCGTTTCCCTTGCCTCAGGAGATGTATCAAGTAAGAAGCTGCTAGGGGTGAGGTCAAAGAGGTTGCTGTCTGTGTTCTCCTCTAGGATTTTGATGGATTCCTATCTCACATTTAGGTCTCTCATCCATTTTGAATTATTTTTATGCATGGTGTAACAAAGTGGTCCAGTTTCATTCTTTTGCATGTTACTGTCCAGTTTTCCCAACACCATGTGTTGAAGAGACTATCTTTTTTCCATTGGTTATTTTTTCCTGCTTTGTCCATTAGTTGGCCATATAGTTGTGGGTCCGTTTCTGGGTTATCTATTATGTTCCATTGATCTATGTGTCTGTTTTTGTGCCAGTACCATACCGTATTGATGACTACAGCTTTGTAATATAGCTTGAAGTCTGGAATCATGATGCCTCCAGCCTTGCTTTTCTTTTTTAAGATTGCTTTGGCCATTTAGCATTTTTTGTGGTTCAGTACAAGTTCCGTACAAGTTTTAGGATTGTTTGTTCCGGCTCTGTGAAAAATACTGGTGGTATTTTGATAGGTATTGTATTAAATATGTGGATTGCTTTGGGTAGCATATACATTTAACAATGTTTGTTCTTCTGATCCATGAGCATGGAATGTCTTCCATTTTTTTGTGTCATCTTCAATTTCTTTCGTCAGTGTTTTATTTTATAGTTTTCAGAGTACAGATCTTTTATCTTTTGGTTAGGTTTATTGCTAGGTATCTTATGGTTTTGGTGCAATTGTAAATTGGATTGATTTCTGCATTTCTCTTGCTGCTGCTTCATTATTGGTGTATAGAAATGCAACAGATTTCTGTATGTTGATTTTGTATCCTACAACTTTACTGAATTTGTGTATCAGTTCTAGTATTTTTTGGTGGGGTCTTTTGGGTATTCTACATAGAGCATCTTGTTGTCTGCAAATAGTGAAAGTTTGACTTCTTCCTTGCCAATTTGGATGCCTTTTATTTCTTTTTGTTGTCTGATTGCTGTGGGTAGGACTTCCAGTACTATGTTAAATATCAGTGGTGAGAGTGGACATACCTGTCTTGTTCCTTGTTGGAGATTTTTGATTACTGATTCAATTTGTTTGATGGTTATTGGTCTGTTCAAGTTTTCTATTTCTTCCTGTTTCAGTTTTGGTAGATATACATGTTTCTAGGAATTTATCCATTTCTTCCAGATTGCCCAATTTGTTGGCATATAATCTTTCATAATATTCTCTTATAATTGTTTTTCTGTGGTGTTTTTTGTGATCTCTCCTCTCTCATTCATAATTTTATTTATTTGGGTCCTTTCTCTTTTCTTTTTGGTAAAAAAATGATCAATTTTATTAGTTTTTTTCAAAGAACAATCTCCTGGTTTCATTGATTTGTTCTACTGTTGTTGTTTCCTGTATCATTTATCTCTGCTCTAATCTTTATTATTTCCCTTCTTCTACTGGCTTTATGCTTCATTTTTTGTTCTTTTTATAGCTCCTCTAGGTGTAAAGTTGGGTTGTGTATTTGAGATTTTTCTTACTTCTTAAGGTAGGCCTGCATTGCTATATACTCTCTTCTTATGCTTTTGCTGTATCCCAAGGGTTTTGGACTGTTGTGTTTCCATTCTCATTTGTTTACATGTGTTTTTTTAAAATTTCTTCTTTAATTTCCTATTTGACCCATTCATTCTTTAGTAGGGTGTTCTTTAACCTCCATGTATTTGTGGTCTTTCAAAATTTTTTCTTATGCTTGACTTCCAAGTTTCATATCATGTGGTCTGAGAATATTATGGTGTGATTTAATTTTTTGTACTCGTTGAGGACTGATTTATGACCTACTATGTGATCTATTCTGGAGAACGTCCCGTGTGCCTTGAAAAGAATGTATTTTCTGCTACCTTAGGATGACATGTTCTGAATATGTCTCTTAAGTCCATCTGGCCCAGTGTGTCATTCAAAACCATTGTTTTCTTGTTGATTTTCTGCTCAGATGATCTGTCCATTGTTATAAGTGGGGTGCTAAATTCCCTATTATTATTGTATTATTATCCTTTATGTTTGTTATTAATTGTTTTATACATTTGGGTGCTCCCAAGTTGGGGTCATAAATTTTACAAATATTAGATCTTCTTATAGTATAGACCCCTTTATTGTGATATAGTGTCATTCTTCATTTCTTGTTACAGTTTGGTTTAAAATCTTTTTTGTCTGATATGTATTGTTACTCTGGCTTTTGATGTCCATTGGCATGATAAATAGCATGATAAATCCCCTCACTTTTAATCTGTGGGTGTTTTTAGGTCTAAAATGAGTCTCTTTTAGGGAGCATAGAGATGGGTCTTGTTTTTTCATCCATTCTGACACCGTATGTCTTTTGATTGGAGCATTTAGTGCATTTACATTGAGTGATTATTGATAGATATGAATTTAGTGCCATTTTATTACTTATTTTATTGTTATTTCTGTAAATTTTCTCTGTTCCTTTCTAGTCTTTATTGCTTTCCCACTCAAAAAGTCCCCTTTAATATTTCTTGCAGGGCTGGTTTAGTGGTCACAGACTCCTTTTAGTTTTTTTTCCATGGGAAACTCTTTATCTCTCCTTCTATTCTGAATGATAGCCTTGCTGGGTAGAATATTCTTGGCTGCATATTTTCCCCATTCAGCATATTGAATGTATATCGTGCCACTGTCTTCTCACCTGTCACGTTTCTGTGGAGAGATCTGCTGCTTCCCTAATTTATCTTCCCTTGTAAGTTAGGACTTCTTTTGTCATGCTACTTTTAGGATTCTTTCCTTACCTCTGTATTTTGCAAATTTTAGTACCATATGTCTTGGTGTTGGCTTGCTTTTGTTGATTTTGTTGGGAGTTCTCTGTGCCTCCTGGATTTGGGTGTCTGTTTCCTTCCCCAGATTAGGGAAGTTTTCATCTATAATTTCCTCAAATAAGCCTTCCCAACTAATGGGGAAATTCTTAAAAACAACTTTTTTTAGCAGCTTAAAATGCTGGTTTTCTCCACCATGTGAGTAACCTTCTTAACGAGCAGAATGATTAGGATAAATACTTTAAATCACTGGCTGCATCTCCCTACTTAAAACAAAACAAAACAACACTTTTTCATAAAAAAGAAAATATTTTCTTTCCTTCTAAATGATATTGGGAATCCCACTCCTCTAAATAGAATGTCAGAGAAAATGACAAATAGGAATAAACTTTTGATTGAATGAAGTTCTTCTAAAGTAAAAGCATCAAAGTGAAGAAAATCTTCATAGATAAATAGATTTGTTGGAATGAAAATGATAATGATTAACACAAGAGATGGGGAGGAAGATAAAGGTAGGAAGTTAACCCCAGAAGTTAAAAAGAATTTGCTTCTGAAATCAATTCAATGGCTTGGAAAACTTAGTGAGGCCAGCTCTGTATTAAAAGAGACACAACAACCAAATGTCACCAATGTATGGATTTTTAGGGATCCTGATTCAGGTCAATCAAGTATGAAAAAGTTTTTTTGTTTTTTGTTTTAATCTTCAGGAATTTGTTTATGTGCTTGATAATAGTTGATACAAAGGAATTATGGCTAAGTATGTAGAGGTGAAATGATGTGATGGCTGGGATTTACTTTAAAATAACTTTAAGAACAACAATATAAAAAGAAGGAGGAAGAGGAAGAAGATGAAGAAGAGGAGGCAAGGAGAAGAAAAACTAAAGGGTACATGAAGCAATTTTTGCAAAATCTTAAAAATTGTTAATTCAAGGAATTGGGTATATGGAAGTTGATTTTAAGTATGTCTGAAGCTTTTCATAATAGGAATCTTAATATTTTACAATGATAAAAATAATATACATATGTTTTAGAGATTTTAGAAATATTGTGAATTATAAAAAAATTCAGCCATGAGCCTATGAGAAATAATTTCTCTTAGTAGTTTGAGATATTTACCTTCTAGAGGTTATTGATAGAATTTTATATGGTCAATTTCTATTTCTGTTTCTTCTTGATGAATCATGTAAAGGTGTCTTGATCTTTCCATTTTCCTTTTGTGTTTTAGTTGTTTAAAAAAACACATAGGCTTATGAAAGTTCATTTAATATTAAGACTAATGACATCTTGTATTTGAAGAAAATATTTTTTATTTCCTTATTTATGTTTAACATTTCAAACTTGTGCATGGAATTTTAAAAATCAGTCTATTCTTTTTTGTTGTTGTTAAGTTTATAAATATTCTCTTTTTAATTCAAAAGAATCCAGAACTATTGTTGAATCTTCTTATTCACATTGTGGATATATATTTTATATCACATGAAATTGTGCCTTTAACAAGGAGCTTTTTCTTTTTTTTTTTTTTTTATAATGATTTTTTATTATATTATGTTAGTCACCATACGGTACATCCCCAGTTTTCGATGTAAGGCTCGATGATTCATTAGTTGTGTATAACACCCAGTGCACCATGCAATATGTGCCCTCCTTACTACCCATCACCGGTCTATCCCATTCCCCCACCCCCCTCCCCTCTGTAGCCCTCAGTTTGTTTCTCATAGTCCATAGTCTCTCATGTTTCATTCCCCCTTCTGATTACCCCCCCTTTCTTTATCCTTTTCTTCCCCTACTGATCATTCTAGTTCTTATGTTCCATAGATGAGAAAAATCATATGATAGTTGTCTTTCTCTGCTTGACTTATTTCACTAAGCATTATCTCCAACAAGGAGCTTTTTCTAAACCATTCCTGGTATCAAATTTGTGCAAGATGTGATTGTAAATTCATTGCTGAGAATTCAGTGAATGCATGCTGCTCAGATTCTCTTAGTTTTAAGAAGTGAAGACATTGATTGCCAGTCCAGAACTCGTAGGGGTCAGATGAATAGAAAACTTTCCCTCACTATAGAGAAGAAAGTATTTACAGTCACCCAGATTTGGGACAAGTCTAATTCATGGATGGCAAAACACATGTCTTCCAACACATGCAATACTATATAGATTATAAGTTGCCTGTTTCCCCACCAAAATTGACAAGTTGAATGAATGGAATAGTATGAATTACTCATCGTATTTATTACTGTACTGTAAGTTCTTGGAGGGTAAATCCAGAATCTTTTGTTTCTGAAAGGCATATAGTAGTAGGCCCTCAAAAATATGACTAAAATATAGATTAGAGAAATTGTTTTCTTAAAATTCCATGATATAGTAATTGAGAAAGCCCAAATCAGTCTAGATACAGACTTAAGATTTCAAAAGAACTAAGGAAAAATAATTGAAAGGAGCAAAAATTGTTATCAACTCTATTTCAGAAGAGAAGACTGATCCTCTGATGATGCCTATATAATATCCTATATCTTTTCTATTTTTGTGATTCTAATTCTTCTTGCAAGACCTGGGTCAAGTAAATCTGCTCCATCATGTTTAATCTCGCATGTTTAGCTATCACTGTTTTATGTAAACATACTAAGTCTCTTTTTATTCTCCCCTCAAAACTTAAGCATCTTGATTTCATGGTTCTAATCTTATTTATTTTTATTCATTTTTTGTTTCACTTAAAGCACCTGAAGCATAGTACAACTAAGTATATATGTATTTAAAAGCATTGGTTAATGTAAGTATATGCATAATTAAAAAGGCAATAAGATACCTATTGTCATGGGAGCATTATTAAACTCTTTCAAGAGAATGATATAGAATGGCCAGTAGGATTTTTCATGGGCCCTAGAGTTGTTATCAAGCAAAGCTGGAGACCAAATGAATTAAATATCTTGATTTGTATGTTCTGAGACTGGTCTGGGATTATAGGACTTGTTGAGAAGAACAAGCTCAGAGAATAAATTCCATCACTGATGATAGTCAAAGTATTTCTCAACCAGTTTGTCACAGCACTAATTCAGATGAATGCCACTTATAAACAACCAGTGTGGCTATAAAAGCTAATATTATGTCCACTTTTATCCTCCAATAATGTCAGGAGAAGACTAGTAAAACAACTACCACCTCTGCAGAATGTAACTCCTTCTCATCAGAGCCAAGAGGAGCACAAGGGAATCACAGAAAGACGGGCTGGATTGCTTTCAAAAACAGAAGACTGGCATTGATCTGCCCATTAACCAGGAAACACTGTCATCTTCCCTGGTGCTACTTGAGTAAGATCAACTGGAAGGCCAACTGCCTACAGAATGGGGACCAGGACTGCTCCCCCTCAAGTTCTAGACTACTGAGAGTAGTACAGGGTGAATCCTTCACCTTCCCATAAGCCTAATATTTAACTGCCAAGGGTGGATAAAATTGGAGGATACCATCTTGCCTGGACTCACCATGTGTTTGCCAGATAGGCTTACATGCTAGAGAAAGGTGTTGTGATACAACCAGTTTGAGGCCAACAGAACATACAGATCTTAAAGGAACTACATAGGAATGAACCTTTTTCTCCAGCAGGACAAGTTGGCCATCAGGTGTCTACATCAAAGACAAGAAGAGGAATGCTATTTTATCTGAAACATCTACTTCCTAATAACTTCAACTCCCTTTTAGGCCTTCATTCTCAACATCTTCACTCCATCTCCTTTATCTTTGGCCCTTCAGTTGACCTTCTCTTGCCCTTCAGTACATCCCCCATTTCAGCAGCCCAAGATATGCTGTATTTCAGTGCTCATTTCTGTATTGCTCCCAGCAAAAGATCCTCTCTCTTGCCCCTCTATCTTAATCCTGCAACACTAACTACTACTAATCCATAAGGCACAACTTTGTGTAATTATTTAAAATATCATTCCTTTCGCTTGGAAGCAGCCCCATCAATTCATGACCTTTCTCCTCCTAAGAGCCTTGGCATAGTAAAAAACCCGCAAAACCATATGTGACATGTAAACTTAATGTGCTGTGAAAAAAAAAAAGACAAAATTAAAGTCAGTCAGTCTTTATAAAAAACTTCAAACCTGCAAAAACTTACTATTCAATATGAATTCCTGTAAAATGTATAGCTAGTTAAAAGTAACAGTAGTTTATTCTTCCGATGAATTATTTGACAAACTGACCATTGGGAAAGTTAGTTCTTGGTGAACTGATTTCAGCACATTAATTTCCATGGAATTGACTCTGAGCTCTGTTCAACTTCAGAGGATATATTGGAGAAGGAGGAGGAGAAAATGCATGAGAGAAGTTCATGTCTTTCTCACTCCATCCCGGGATGCTATGACATGAACTTCAGGGAAGGAATAGAAAGATTTTCAGTCAAACAGGAGACGGATGTTTAAATGAGGAGGACCCACTCCCAGCAACTGAAATGAGTTTGTTTATTGAAGGAGGTGCAAAAATTGTGAAATCTGTCTGAGAAACCGTTAAAGGAAACACGTTAGCAGCGACGTGAGCCCAGGAGGGCACAATTAATGGCAATGATTGGAAAATTCAAACTTTCATTTCTGTATCCACAACAAAGATTGCCCTATAATCGAGAGAAGTTATTTGGAAATGGAAGCATATTGGATTTGACCAACTTTAATAGAGCAAAATTCTATCATTTGTGAAAAAACAACTTTATATTAGTTAAATATATTTTACTTACTAAACTTCTCTACCTGAATAAAGCATCCCATTTCATTGTAATTTGAGAATTGTTGAAATGTACTTATTAATTCAAGAGAATAACTAAAAATGTAGGCTGTTTCTACTTATTCCTCCTTGATGCAGGACTGTCGCTTTTCCCTGGTGGGTTCATCCTTCTGTCGGGCCAGTCCTCTGGCAGCCCTGCCTGTTTAGCAAGATGAAAAGTTATTGTCAGAATGTCTCCCCACTGCAGAGACAGACAATGCCCAGGTTGCTGTCCGTGCTTACTGGTGCCATCCGCTTCCACATCACTAGATGCACATAATTGCAATGAATGAATCATCTAGGTATGCAGGTCTCTTTGTTTGCATTTTAAAATCCAAGTGGTTGGGCATAATGTCATTTTGTGCCATGTCTAAGGTCTGACTTACTAACGAATGCATGACAAATACTTAGCTTAATGTTATCTGACTGCTGCCTCAGAATTTTATAATTTTTAAATGTTGCATTTTGTCCTCATTTCCTTAAGTAATTTAGTCAAGAGAAATCTACAAAACTTTCTGACCTGTCATTCGGAAATGTACCCAAAGCCATGGACTTGTTTTTGGCGTGGTCTGTGTAGCTCCCCAGGGGTGTTTTTGTGGGAGCGCTGAGATTTGGGAAGGAAATCCTATGACTTCGTATCTCATGTTTTTGATTACCCTCTCGCTCCGTCAGAGAGGTCTGCATCCCTGACACTGACTGCAAGGGACTGGAGGGAATACAATCCTCCGTTCAGCAGTTACCTCCCTGATCCCTCTAGGAAATAGTCACATACATGTATTTCAAGGAAGTTTTAAGCATCTGTTTATTTAAGGCTTGCAGTGGTAAAATTAAAAATGTACTTTGTGGGGCACCTCAGGGATGGAAGCTTCATATTGGATAATCACTCTAATCCTTAATCTGTAAATGATTCTATCGCTTCACTGACTACACTATCGAGATGTCTACACACAGATATTTTCTAGGCCAGTGGAGTGTGTTCCACTTGAACAATTCTCGCCCATGATTGCTCACCTGCCCACCTACCACCCCTCTTGCCTTTGACTTTTTAACTTCCTCTCAACACTAAATCCCCTGCTTCTCAGGCTCAATACCCTTCCAGTTAGAAGCTAACATTATCCAAGCCTCAACTCGTAGTCCACAAATTTTACAACTGGCAGCCCCCAGCTCTGGCTGTCAGCAAGAGTTATTCTCTCCTCCACCACCCGTACTCCTGAGGGAAGAGCTCATGACAAAGTGAGCACCAGGAAAGGAAGCAGAGAGAAAAGACAGTGGTTGTAAGCCTGCACTATGCACTCTGCCTCCTGTTCTACTTTTCCTGTTCCCCCCAATCTTTGGTTACCTGAACATCTAGGTAGATTAAATACACCTTGCACAGAACTGATTACTATTCTGACAGTGGTAGCCCACACATGTAAGACTTTACATATAAGACTCATAGTCCCCTGCCAGTAATTGATCTTGTTACGTTCAAAGAGTACAGATGCCCTTCCTGACCTTGAGTTCTCTCTCAGTCTCTTTATTAACTTGATATTAAAACATACTATGCCAAAATCCTAATTCCCTTTTCTGCCTCTGCCCAGCTATGGAGAGAGAGGGCTATGCATTATCTTCGCTCTTAAATAATCAGCTGGAAGTGCTACATTTAAAGGTATGCTTTTTCCCCCCAGCTTTCTTACGTGATTCAACCTGTATTGGAAATGCAGGAAAAAGTGACAGAGAATGTTGATTCTTTCTTCTTTCTGCTTCCTGATAGCAACAGCTACAGTAATGGCCCATGGAACCACATTAGTCCACCCGGAGGAAGGACTCTTCTTGCATATTTATTTCTCTTATTAATCTCAATTACTTTCTCTACATAAAGGTCCTCATTCCTGAGGAATGGAGAGTCATCTTTTTTGGCTCTGGTATGCTTTCCTATGCTTATATTTTGAAATATCATCCCTCCTAAAAATAGATAATGTATTGAGATTATTTTGTGAGCACAATTGCCCAATTTTCTTCCTCCCAGATTCCCATGGAAATTTCCAGCAAAATATGAATAAACAGAAAATATACAATAACAGAAAATACTAAAGATATTAATTATTTTTATCTTAGGTAAGATTATATTTTATTTCCTTTATATTTTATTTTGTAAGTTTTCTACTTTCATAACAGAAAAAAAATGTTATCTTAAAACCAAAACATGAATTTTAAAATCATTGTAAAGCAGAGAAAATGGTCATAGCCAGTTTGGTAGACGATGTACTCATATTTTTAATAAATGAAAATATTGGAACAAATCAATAAAAAATAAATGTCTTACTCAAAAAGATGTTTAAAAAATGAAGACTTAAGAGAGGACAACTAATAATTGGGATATTTTCAGCCTCAGAATAAAAATGCTAATTAAAACAAAATAATATATTATTATTTTTCAAAAATGATAATAAATATTTTAATATTTAATGTACAGTGTTGTGCAGTTACATTGAATTGTTACACTCAAACAGAAGTATAAATTAATCACAGTTTTGAGGAGGGAAACTTGGCAAACTATCAAGAGCCTTAAAAATCATCATAAACCTATCCAATAGATCAAATCCTAAATACTTATCCTAAAGAGGTAATTAGAAAAGCATACAAGAATAAACCTTGACATATTACTTGTGCTTATTATAAAAATGTAACAACTTTCTTGACCATTAAGATATGAATGATTCGGTAAAAAGTAATAACCATTTGATGGAATAATTTATATAGTCAATAAAAATCTTGTTTTTAAACAATGTATAATGATATGAAAATATTCACAATATGATAAAAAGTAAAAAAAGAAAATGCAAAAATAAACATTCCCATATGCAGTATGATTCCTCTTTGGTAGTATTTATACACAGAAACAGGGAAAAAAACACAAATGCTAAATGTGGCTTAGTATGGGTGGTGGAATTATGGATAATTTTAATACACCATTGTAAAAATATGAGGAGTTGTATTGTCAATCAGATGCACATAAAATCAGAGATTTTACCCAATATCAACCTTTCCTATTAAATTTCAAGGATTGGGGTAATTGTGAGACACAGACAAAGCAGGGAGAAATCCAGTATTGTCGGCATAACTCCCAGGTCCTATCTTGTGCTCTGATGTAGACGTAACATATGAGGTCTCTAGGAGATGTATGTGGCCATCACTTACAAAAAAAAGGAACTGTTTTGATCATAAAAAAATCTCCATTTTATGCTCTATTACTTACAAAACTTACGTGATATTTTCCACGGAGCCAACTTCATAAATCTGTACATTCTAGGTTTCTTTTCCATAAACATTTCTAGACAGAAATGGCACATGCTGCTGAAAGCATTCCACAGTCCTGCGAAGAAATGTCATTAGTGCTTTTGTCAGTCTGTCTTCTATTAGCTGGTTAGCAAAGAGTTTTGGCTCGGGTGACTTTTCTTTCTTTTATGAGACATTCCCCAATAAAAGGCAGGAATAGATTGCAGTCCTGTTACTAACTTTCTGCATTAAAAATAATTATTTAAATTAATTGTTCAAATGACAAGCACTGGGATAAGTGCTTCATATGCAGACTCCCATTTACCCCTCATAATAATCCCGTGATGTAGGTAACAATACTAACCCATCTACTGGGGCTGACAAAACGGATGCTTGTAATGATATATTACTTATCACATGATCACAGAGCTGAACTGTGGTGGAGCTGGAAAGCAGACAGTCTGATCCCAGGTTGATAGCCCCGGCCACTGTGCTCAGTCTGCATTTTATTTACTTAAAACATTCCATGCTTTTGTGAAGATAGAGTATACGTACTTTCTCTGTTCTGCCTAAGTATAACTAAAAACCATGGACATGATATATAAAACAAACATAAGAATACTCTGAAAGAGAGAAGGAAGGACGGGCTTGGGATCTCCGGACCCAAAGAATAATATGATGGTGAGTTCTCTGGGTTTTATTTTTGCCTCATATATGCCACATGATGTGCTAGAAAGCCAGAACCTGGAAAGTCCAAAGGGGTACAGACCAAAAAGAAAAAAACAAAAAGAAAAGAAAAAACCAACCAAACCAACAAACCCAAACAAAAAGCTTCTCTCTAGCAGAGGACCAAAGCTTGTAGGAAGTAACTGCTTTATGGCGGCCAAATGTCACTGGAAAAAGCGTAGCCTCCCTGCCAGATATACACTAGCAAAGGCTGAGATGTTAGAATTAGTTCATAAAAATTTTAAAGAATTCGTTATAAAAATGGTTCATTAAGCAACATTTGAAACAACTGAAAAAATAGAAATGAAATAGAGCCTGCAGACATCAAAATGTTATGAAGGAAATACTAAAAAAATAAATAAAAAACAACAACAACAAACCTCTGCAGACCCCAATTTGACAACCTAGATAAAATTGACTAATTTCTTGAAAACTATGAATTGTCACAATTCACAACTATTAAGGACATTGAATTAACTTATCACTTCCCACCTATGCTGAGATCTGAAAGTGCCTCAAAGCATAAAATCAAGTTATTATAAGGAGTATATTGTTTGATTTCCCTTCTCTCAAGCATGAAACTCTGATGTTACATGCTGTTCAAAGCCTGAAAAAGTTTTTCATATATTTTGTCCAGTTTCCTAGTTGTTTATGGTCAGAGAATAAATCTAATACCAAATCTGATATGGGCATATGCAAATTTTCAAAGGTCACTATTTTTAATTAAAATACAATTTGATAGTGATTATTAAACATTGGCAACCTACTTGCTTCTTATCTCTTTAGAGTAAAACTCTAGACCAGATTATGTTTTTCACAGCAAGAGAAATAGACCCACCTTTCAGTATTAGGATTTTGAAACGTGAGAAGAGAGTCCATAAAGCCAGTTTGGAAGGCCCTGAATTTGATATATAATTTTATTTTTATTCCTAATATGAATGTACAGATTAGAGCTCCATTAAGATGTATTGGTCTAGGTTCATTCAGTAGTGAGAACCCCCACAGTAGGTTGAACAGGGTAAGTTTAATATAAAGAATTATTTAAGTATGATAAAAGAGTAATCATAAAATAGAAAAAGACTCAATACGGCATCGGGGGAAGAGAGAGAGAGTACCCGAGGAAGGACAAACGTAAGGTGTTCAGAATTTGCTGGAGAAAGTGTGGTTCCACTCTGGACAGCGGTGTTTTGCTGATTTAACACGGCTGGAGTTGGTCTGCAGAGATTCCGTAAGCAGAAGGTGACCTGGAGCACAGCAAGGGAGCAGCGTGGCCAGAGACAAGGGAGTAGAGGTTCATGGGAACCCCACAGAGTGAAGGAAGTCAGGCTGGCATTGGTATTATGGGTGGCAGGATGGCTGAGATGACTTCAGTATTAATATGTAGCGTGGAGTAGGTTTGGGCAACAGTTTGGATAGAAACCCTTTAGGGTGCTGATTTCTGGAATGAGAGAGCTGCTGAAAGGTTATTGCCAAACCAAACTGCAAGGTTGCTGAGGGACCACGCATTCTGGAACACACGCAAACGTCCTTACATGCAGGTGGCTGACCCACCACACAGTCGAGGGAAATAGCGAGTCCCGTCTTGTCTTGTCTCCCACCAGCGCCCCCTACTGAGAAGGTTTAGCACCGTACTCACCACAAAGAGAAGCTGAAAGGTCGGTAGGACATGTCTTGAAGGGTAATTTTGGATCTGAGAGTCAATACATTTATAACTGGCATATCTTGTAACCTGCTGAATTTTCAGATCAAAAATGCACTCTTTTCATACCAAAAAAATTGTGAGATTTGTGACCTTGGCTGGTAGTGTTTTGAAAATGGGACCTATGTTTATTTAGCAACTAGAAAGCTATTATTTTATATTTATCAAGTTTTTGTTATAAATTAGGTTATAACATCTGGTCTTTTTTACTCTCTATTTAAACGGCAGCTATAGGCTTACAGCATAGATTTTTTTTCTCAACTGAATTCATTGGAAAGTAGATTTTAAGATTTTTGCTTTTTCGAGCCTTACATCGAAAACCGGGGATGTACTGTATGGTGACTAACATAATATAATAAAAAATCATTATTAATAAAAAAAAAAGATTTTTGCTTTTTTTAAAATATCTTTTCCACATTTTTTTATTTAAAGGCGAAATTTTCTCACACTATAATAAACAAATCCCCCATTTCCAAAATCTTTAGATAATTCCATAATATTATCTGTGGACACCAAAATTAACATGCTTGTCTCAAACCAAAATTATTATGAGACTGAAGAGAAAGGGCTTTTTTTTTTTTTTAAAGAAAGCAAGTGGAGTTTATTAGGGATAGTTTGTATATGAGGGACCTGATAAGAAGGAGGAATGTTGCTCTTGGAAAGGGTAGCATGCAAGACTTATAAAGGCTCTTTTCCAAAGTGTGAGGGGCTAGGAGTGGAGAAGCATTTTTCAGCCCCACAGTCATTATCTTGCAGTCATTACTTTTCAGTGGACACAAGATAGTCACAGGATGCCTTTTTCCATGGTTGACATTCTTTTAGGGCTCCTGGAAAATAGAAATACTTGTGCAAGCAGGCTTTAAATTGTTACTTCTAATTTTGTCCAGACAACCATTAATCCCTAATGGCTGTTTTATCTCATTGTTTGCTTTCCCAGAAGGAGGTATTTATCTCTAAAGCCAATGGGAACTTTTAGCCCTTGCCTCCAACCAGTGGCTTTACAGGAGTTAAGTCCCTCTTGCTTTTCCTGTACTGTCTCATTCCCCCCCTCGTTTTATCTTCGTTCATTTTTTTTTAAAGACTTTATTTATTTGACAGAGAGAGAAAGAGAAAGGGAGCACAAGCAGGGGGAGCTGCTGGCAGAGGGAGAGGGAGAAGCAGGCTCCCTGCCCAGCAAAAAGCCCAACGTGGGGCTTGTTCCCAGAACCCTGGGATCATGACCTGAGCTGAAGCAGAAGCTCAACGAACTGAACCACCCGGGCACCCCATCCTCATTATTCTTAAAGGCTGATGGAGGGCAGTGGTCTCTTCATCCGTAACTGCTCCCTGCTGAGCAGGGCCATTGTCCCTGTCTTCCTCTGGAGGTGTAAAAATCTCTGACTGTTGTAATGACTTACAGGGACTTGATCCTCCCGGGTATAGGTTGGAGTCCTTACACCATTATTAGCCTGACTTGGAATTGCTGGAAGCTGGAAGACACACACTTCACCAGGTTGTTAAAAAGGCAGGGCCCAAAAGTAACAGCAATAAAATGGCCATTAAAGGTCTAAGGAAAAGCAAGAACCAAGTAGCATTTGGTAGGTACCCTTTAACGGAGTCCTGATGATTTGAGTGGTGGGGTTGTTAAAATTATGTAGCCACGTGGCCTGTTGCGGGATGGCGTCAGCCAGAGAAAGGGATTTTTTTTTTTTGAAGTTGATATTTTGAGTTGAGTTTTGAGCCTTCCCCTGAAAGACATTAATTCAGCAAGGGCACAGAATGATGTGGCCAAGTTTTGAAACATGTTATATAAAGAGTCATAAAGCACTGCTCTGAATAGGAAACAATCCTTCATGCATCAATCAGATAAGATAGCTTTATTTTTTTAAACAAAGTCTTGTTCAGTACATCTAAACCATGAAGAACTGTTTTCTTTTAAGTTCTTATTTCTTCTGTATTAAAGCAAATTTAGGGGGCGCCTGGGTGGCACAGCGGTTAAGCGTCTGCCTTCGGCTCAGGGCGTGATCCCGGCGTTCTGGGATCGAGCCCCACATCAGGCTCCTCCGCTATGAGCCTGCTTCTTCCTCTCCCACTCCCCCTGCTTGTGTTCCCTCTCTCGCTGGCTGTCTTTATCTCTGTCGAATAAATAAATAAAATCTTTAAAAAATAAATAAATAAAGCAAATTTAGCTTGATCTTTTGTGTAAAATTACATGAGACATTTATTTCTTTCATTTCTCATTGCTTAAAGCTGTATCCTTTGTGTACCATTTCTACCAAGGATTTTACTCAACATGTGGCAGCTCACCTTTGATATCTACTATCACCATTAGTCAGATGGTATAATTTTAGCAAATCTGAAAAAAAAAAAAATCACTCTTACTCCAGCCCCCAAACTCATTTCTTGACAGTTCCGTCATCCCTGGCGGTTTCTCGTGCCCTCTGACTTGGTAGTCATATTCCTCACTTTGTGAAATACATCTCTAATTCCTTTAGACAGGTCATTAGCTTAAACACGGATAGCATCATTAGGATAATTTATCAATCACCCAAGCCAAAGAGAAGTGAACATTTATAAGAAATGGAGCAGAATTCGGAATGAAAGGCAGATCTGATGAAACTTTATTTGGAGGGTAGGAATCTACTAGATTTTAATTTCTTGAATTATAGTGATATTTGAAGGCCTTGCTTAAATCAAGAGAAAGGGGAAGTAAAACAGAATCCCTGCCATTATTGGAAATAACTGAAATCACTTATTATGGTCACAGAACAGACGTTTCTGAATATTAACTGACAATCTAAGGCAAATTTCTAAATGGAAATGTTCATGGGGGAGAATGGAATTTTTCAGTAGAATATTTCTAGTCCAGATCCAATAATTCTTCAGGAAAGGGAGAGCTAACAAGCAATTGCTCTTCTCTCATGACAAATAGTTTTTGTTCCTGTGCACGTGTGAGAGAGAGACACAGAGACAGAGACAGACACAGAGAAAAATATTGGGTCTTTTTTGTGACATCCTACTGCATACGTGCTGGGTGATGGGTTTGGACTTGGGCTATAAAATCTTGGCAGGACCGTCGTGACCCATCACCTATGCACACATCATTTAAAAATTCAGTGTCTGTTGGGCACTGCAATCCCATTGGACCACAATAAAAATGTAGCCATGTGTGGATCATGAAAATACTTCTCAAGGCTTTTGCTTACATCTCATTTGCTTACATCACTTAGGACTATTCAGAGGCACTTTATTTATATAATATGAAATCTTTTTGCTTTCACCCAAGGGAAAAAAAAAATACTGAGGGATGCGTGGGGACAACTCTTTGGGAACACCATACCTAGAAATATGTGTTTAAAATGAAGATATAAGTAGGACTTACTTGCTCATTTTGTTTCACAGTTGCGGAAGAAAACATTAACTTTGCATCCCATCGGCTCTTCAGGGAAAGAGCTGGCCTCCTTATAAATCCTTAGTACCCAGATGGAGATCAATAAATATGTGTGTTACAAGCGAAAAAAAATGAATGAATGAATACATATCCAATATCATTTGAGTTCTTTCTCTACAGTAGTAGGAATGATTTTGTACTGATTCATTTACACTAGCGTGTAGTTCTTATATGCAATGGTTTATATGTAAACGTAAGCAGGGTTGCAGTTTATTCTAATAACTGGACGCTTTGGGGTCATTTGGCCTCGGTAGCATGCTAATACTAAAACAAGTTTTTCAAAGGCAACTTTTTAGACACTTAAGATACGGGGCATTGCATAGTGATTAATTTCATGAATCCTTACCAAAACCTTCATGATGTAAGTACTATGATTATTGTATACGCGGCAACACACAGAGAGAAGCTTGCCACAGGCCGCTGTTGTGGTCACGTTTGTACGTGAATCCAGGGGCTCTGATTCCGGGGTCTGCACAAAGCACTGCCTCGGCTGTGGCTTCAGAGGAAAGGCCGTGGAAGCTCTTGTGAGAAGAGTCGCCCTCATCAGGTACCACATGTCAGTATTTGTACATCTCGACTGTAATTAGGTGGGTCATCTCGTGGCCTGAACTCTGTGCTCACTGGTCTTTTAAACCTGCGGCTCCCGGCAGTTGCAGAAGTATATCACATTCTTCTGGACCTGTAGAAACTCAGGGTGCAGGATTAAACCCGTCCGCTCACCCCTCCAGGTGGTCTCTGGATGAGGCTCTGTAACTGCATTAGCAGAGGAAGCGGTTTTAGGCCGGGTCCTGTCTCTGCAATTCAGTGAAACAGAATGAATTCAAAGACTCTCTCTGCACCTACACATAGGAAAGATAGATAGAGGTTGAGATAGAGGGAGGAAGAAGAAGGACGTAAGTTTGCTAGAAACCTAAGCAAAAGAAAGAGAATATAAGAGGGAGAGAGAGAGAGAAGGTTTATAGCAAGTCCAAAAAAAAAAAAAAGATGTACATTCTAAAGTGATTTTCTCTCCAGATTGCAGAACATATTTATTTTTGGTCTTTATTTATAAATTTTAATTCAAGGTGCCCAGATTCCTGGAGACTTTAAAGAACATAATGCCTTTCCCTCAATAAGACAAGGCATGTGGGTTCTATTTCTGGTCATGAACCTGAGGACGCTTTATTGCTTGGCAGAGTTTCTGTGTGAAATCCTGTAGTGATTTAGGAACACTCTGAAAACCTCAGCAAGAGTCATCAGAACCACACTAATTACCAGATTGGCCCTTCTGATTTTCTTTTCCCTCAAGAGCCCATTTATTCAAGTAGAGTTCCCTCCTACTCCCAGCTCCGGGGAGGACACTGCTTCCCCCAGACCTTCGGTGTGCTGTTTCTGTGCACAGCGCCTTCTCGGCAGGCGCGGTCATACATGCAGAGACGTCCTAGACTCAGGATTAAAGGGAACTTAACCACCCGCTGAATCAACTCACTTTTCAGGGCTAGACTCTTTCCTTGGCCCGTGCTTGGCTGTCTTCCTTGCTTCTCCACCTTGGGGGGGGGGGGCTTTCTATCTTTGCAAGACTTCTGATTTGTTGTATTTTCTCCCACTACATAGGAAAATTTGTGTTCCCATGAATGTCACTCACAGGTCCTGATTCTGGTCCCCATTCACCTTGGGTGTTCCTGACGTTTCTTCCATCACCAGATGTTCAAATACTGAAAAGGAGGTATCGGTATCATTTGATAATAAACATTCGAGCACCTTCCATGTGTCAGGCATTGCACTAAAGGCTAAGAGCTCAAAAATAAAGAGGACACAGCCCCTTGCCTGCAAGGTGTCATGGAGTAATACAGGAGGAGGAAGGGTGAGCCGCAATGAAAATACAGCCTAGGATTACTGGAGCCTGGGCAAGGTGGCGCTTAGCTCTGCAAGGGTCAGCAGGGCTTCTGAGAAGAAGGGATGCTTGCGCTGAATTGCAGGAAAAAAGGATAATTTGTTTAGGCAAACAAGATGAGCAAAAGGAGGACCTAGAACATGCGAGAACATGGAGTTATGAGAACACCAGATTCAAAGTGGTCAGTTGCAGTTTTCCTCACTGAGAGGAAATGAATTTAAGGAGAGGTCAGATTATAGAGTTTCTTTTGACTTGTCAAACATTTGATCTTTGTCCTGGAAGCATGGGCAGCCTTTTGCATGGTTCAAAGCAGAGTAGTGACATGATGAAAACTGTCTTCAGCTTTCATCTAATTTGGTTCCATAGTCAAGCCTTATCTTTCTCAGGTGAGACTTACCCAGTTCTTTAATCACTTCTCAGATGGCGAAGTTTATTTCTTTACCATCGGGCTACTCCTTTTGAAAAATTCTTTAGTTTATTTACACAAGTGGTCTGGAAAATCAACTCCCTACAAGGGCCAGGGAGAGAGAATAAATGTGCACAATTGCTGGGTGTAAGATGCTAGAGAGTGTTGGGTCTCATGGACAACTGGACAATGCCCATAC
The DNA here is from genome assembly GCF_024610735.1 of Ursus americanus. NCBI lineage: Eukaryota > Metazoa > Chordata > Mammalia > Carnivora > Ursidae > Ursus > Ursus americanus. The sequence goes on along the minus strand of NC_142155.1, from coordinate 7,327,301 downwards.
TGCCCCAAAGCATGCAGATTTCGAGTTTTCCATCACTTTTTCTGGTTGTGCAATAACATCTCCAGATTCGACGGGGCCTGCCATTTGGTAATGACCCTTGAGCTATACGTTTCCTAAAGCAGAAGTCTCAGAACTTGACATCATAGTGCTGTTGCGGTCTAACACCACAAACTAAAGCTAGCCAGTGATCTCCTTCACATTGGTCTATGTTTTTATTAATCTAACCTACTATTTAGTGAACATTATGCTTTGATACTGTCTCATACTTTTTACATTTCTGTTGTAAAACCATATCTTTCCATGCTCAGCTGGAACAGATCATTTTCTCAGTCAAAATTCAGTAGCCCAGAGTAATGGGGAAAGTGTCCATTTGTCGTAGGAAGGAAGACCTTGCCTCCAATTTTGATTCTACTGATACTAGCTTTTTGATCTTGAGGAAAGGGGGTTTGCTCTCTGAAATGCCTTATTTTTAAAAAGGTGGACTCATGCCTTTCCTGAGTCATCATATGTGATTTTTGCATGAATCAGATGATAACATGTGTAAGTACTTTATTAATCATGAGACAGGTCACAAATATTACTATCTTGATTATATCTCTGCTAGACTCAGTTACTACTCTAGGTGGTCTTTCTTTTTCTTTCTTTCTTTCTTTCTTTCTTTCTTTCTTTCTTTCTTTCTTTCTTCTTTTTCTTTCTTTCTTTCCTTCTTCTTGTTCTTCTTCCTATTCTTTTCTTTTCTTTTATTCTGTTCCTCAATCTGCCCTTTAGCAAGTAAAAAAAGTAATTTGCTGACCCTGTGAAGTGAATGTTTGCCTATGGTCATTTGAAATCACATCTATTATCACACACAATTTGGGTATTCTGGATCCTTTGGTTATAGAAAGCGATCAATTCCTTGTTCACAGTAAGTGGTCTAATTTATTTTCAGTTTCGTTTACAAAGAAAATTTTAACAATTCCTTCGTACAAAAATACCACAAAAGATTATAGATTCATTTCTGTATTAAAATTATCTTTCACATTCTCTTTTTAACATAAACTTATATATGCTTGGTTTAGGGAGTTTGCTTTGTCTTTGCTTTTATTTTTGTTTTTCACAAGAAAAATAGGAAACAAAAAGTCCTTTTGTCATGCAGATATATGGAGATAATTATAATGATGGAATATTCTAATTGAAATGATTATGCATTTTATTATGGAATATTCAGTTAGTGCTTTAGGGTTTTAGCATAAACTTATTGCCAATATCTTTAAGGGGAGTTTCTTATTCTTGTCATATCATAAGGAGAACGTTATTAAAGGAATCCAGAAAAAATACAATATTTCTTGACAGCGTTATTTTATTTTATCGGGTTGTCTTTCCTTAAAGTTTTGCTTCATGCTTGAATGAAATGGGAATCAATCAAATGAGACTGTCACAAGGTTTATTTGACACCCAGAACGATACAACTCAGTGAAGGGGAAAATAATGTATTTGATTACTGGTGTCGGTGTTATGGTGTATTCCCTTGTTTATACATAGAGCAGTCATCTTTTATATTATTTTTACTTTGTAATGCGCCATCGGGGATATTTTAAGGTTAAATTATAAATAATTAGATACATTAAGCATGCAGCGTCTTAATTCAAATAAAGTTGAGGTGACAAAAAGTTCAAATCATTTAAATGGTTTCAATAAGTGCTGTTCTCCACTTTGAACCCAGAGATTGTAAGTTATGCAGCTTCCTGGTCCTGAATAGATGAGCGACTTCCCGGCAGCACCCCGTTGGTCCCTCCCCTCCCCCCACAGCAGCCCGTCCTGCCTCCTTGGAAGGGGGAATTGGTTACACACTATTGATTATCTGCATGGCCATTAACTCCCACATTTGTTATACACTTAAAGTAAAAGGTAAGAAAAAGGTTACTGTGCAATTTCTCCCTTTTTAGGGTGTCTGTATAATGCCTTTCAGCTCCTCATTTAAAAATCCATGCAACAGAAAATTAACAGAGGTCTACTCTACTCCAGGCACTGTGCTGGGCACGGAGGTCTTTCTCCGAGACTGTTCCTTTGCGCAGGCGCTTACTTTCTAGCTAGCAGGGAAGCTGACATCAAACAGCTAATCCTCAGATTAATCGTCTCATTGGGATTGTGGTAACACAATACAAGAGAGGCACGGAGTGTTACATAAATGTTAGGCATATGACCTTGTCGGCACGTTAGAAAGCTCTCTTAGATCTCTGAGCGGAAATTCTTGAAGGTGGGAGGGGAAGAAAGAATAGGTCCTGCAAATATCTTGATGTGGAAATGAGCCTGACAAACAGGAATGACCAAAAGAAGCCCCCGGAGCTGAGGTCAGAGTCCACAGGGGCTGCGTGTCATGAAATGCGTTTGTTCTGCTCATCCGGGTTTTATTTCACCCCACGCTGGGCCACTCTGTGCATGGTCCTGGAAAAGACCATTATTAATATTGCCCAATGGGGGAAATATCTCGGAATCTGAACCATTTTAAGGCAGTAATAACTTTTGTTTCTGGCACTTTTCTGGAATACATATCCCGAATTACCCTCTTGTTTAAAATAATTAAAATGCTGAGCTGAGCTGGCACAAGAAAATAAGGAAGATTCAAAATTGGAAAAAAAAAATGATGTGAGAGTCAGAATCCTGGGAGATAAATGAGCCTGCCTTTTTGATAGCTGCATGGGGTAGAGAAGACAGAAGGTAAGGACTGAGCTGGCATGAGGGGGAATCTGAAAACAGACTCCCGCACAGGTGCGAGTGGCTGTAGCCTTAGTAGGAGATGAACCGAGCCCTGCCAGCTGGAGAGGGAAGCACGCCGTAGCTTTGAGCTGTGTTGGAGAGTTGTATATTGAGAATTCATAACACTGGGCGGCTTTCATGAGTTGTGGTCCGAATTCACACAATCAGGGTGAACTGAACAACTTCAAGCTAATAATTTAATTGCAAGTGGCTCCGGATCAGAAGTGCCCCCAGAGGCCGGCCGACAAAAGCCCAGTCTCTCTGAGAAAATCCACTTCGACTCATGGCTTCACAAATTTCCAAAAATAAAGTTTGAAGGGAAAGTGCCTCACTTAGAGTCTAAAATCACAAATCAAGGCCCGAGAGTGAAAATCAACAGAGAAACGGCAGAGCTGAAAAGACTCACGAGACTATCAGACACAGAGTAGAAAATAATTATGTTTAATGTGTTTAAAGAAATAAAATGTGACCAGAGAAATGGTGACTACTAAAAAAACCCAAAAGACAGTCATTTTTGAGAAGTGAACAGCATAGCACTTCCAGTATGGATAGTAGTTGAAATAAAAAATGCCATGGGCTGAAGGAGGAAGAGGAGGCAGACCTAAGTTTACTCCGGAGTTAAATGCAGGAATATCTGAATATGGAGATCTTGACATATCTTTCTCTCTTACCCTTGTCCTATCCCTACATGGTTCTGTTCCCGCGTGGACTCAGCTTTTCCTCGGGCTCGGGAAGTTGCCTCTGTATTCAGGCATGAGGCTGAGTTGCCAAATCAGGGTTGGTCCTGCGTCTGTGCCCTATTCTGAAGTGCACGGGTGAGTGACCCCCGCTTTCTCTGCTTACCAGCTAGACTCTGAGCTGGGGATGTCCCTGGGTGAGCAGTGAGTACCAGGACTAAAACAGTCATTTGGAGAGCTGCCCTCCTTCTGCTTAAGGGAGAGAAGAATTTTCACCCTAGATAACCTGACAGGACTTCTCCCTCTAAGGATCTGGAACAGACTGATCTGTGAGCCCCGGGACAGAGAGCTGTGACTCACTGCGGACTTGCCGCAATGCTCCCGTGCAGCGGCCCAAATGCGTTTCATGCTCCGTCCTATGCTGAGCTATTTTGAAAGCCCAACTAAATAGGGCCTCTGTGGGAGGTTTTAGGGTCCTGGAAAATAGCATTTTGGATTATTACCTACCTGTATAATGTACAGGAGTTAATATTACCCAAAGGATCTGATTTTTCTCATCCCATATTTTCTGCTAAATTAGAATCTGTTCTTGTATTGCTGTATTTTCTTTGGCCAGAAAGATTCTGGGGACTATTTGAAACCAGTGCTTACATCCGGAGTCCAAATGGAAACCACTGAGTATTTTAAAAACCCAAGTTTAAGCAGCAGATACCCATTTAATCCCTTGCACATAGTATGGGGAATTTTCTTCAATTAATTTCTAATTAGGCTAATTTACTGATAATGCTATAACAAAGCCCACATCCACAGAGGATAGAATAATTTGAAAATTTATTCATTCACGTTCTGCATATATTTCAATCTTGCAGGGTAATTATGTTTGTTTTCCAGTGTGGATATTTTTCAGTAGGTCAATTTTCTGATACGCCTGTCTGAAGAAACCCGCGTGCATGTGTTTGTAATCGTGAGCGCCTGCGTGTGCACGAATATGGATGCGGGTGTTGGCTAACAGAACGTGACGGGTCTGAAGCAATGGCGGTATCACTGAGTGTATCACACGCGGAGTCTGAAGCAGGTGCTACAAATGACTCAAACATCTCAGCCTTCAGGTACTCAAGTAGCTGACAGTCTAATAGTGAAAATATTTGAAATACATGGAATCGTTTGTGGGTTACAAAAAGAATCATTTTTAAATTTTTTCTCTGGGTACTGCCCTCCACTCTGCTGTGTCCAGTTCCCCTTTCCATTCTTTTACTTTCACTGTGAGTTCATCAAAAATCATTTGGACGCTTTTAGATATAAAAAAGGCCTTTCAGGCAGAAGGTGAGTCAAAATTCCGTGTGTTCTGGACGAGGATGGATGCAGCGTGTTTACCCTCCCTCACATAGGCTGTGTCCCACCTGACTTCCGTTCCCCTGGGGTGGAGCCCTAGGAGAACCACTTGTAGAAAATAGGGTACTTGCAACAGGGGCTACAGGCTCCTTGTTCAGAAGAGGTCTGCTCGAGCGGCATTCTTGACTGCTTGACCTCCCTGCCCTTCCACACCCTTTACCACCTTGCCTGTGCCAAGAGATTAAAGAGATGCGGGAAAAAAAAGAAAGACTTGGAGTACAAAACAGTCCTTAAGTATTGGGAAGCCTGCTTTTTAGAAGAAAGAATAAGCCTGTTCAACCCACTTTCTACTTACAAAGAACAAGAAGAGCCAAAGAGAAGTCATAAGTAGGGAGAGTTGAATTTAAAAAATAAAATAAAAGACATTTCTGATGATTGAAGCTTTCCATTCAACCCGCCTAGAAATTAAGTGAGCTACGTTTGCCTAGAGGAAGTGGCTGAGTTATCCAGCGATAAACATACTGCAGAAGGCATTCTAATACGAGGTAGAAGATGAGAGTGGGTAAACTTTTAATTTCTCTCTGAATTTAAGTTCTACACTCTTGGTGTTTTTGTTTTAAATAGCATTTTAACTTCTTTTTATCAAAGCCAAAAACAAAGCAGAAAGAAGAAAATAAAAATCTGCTAAAAGATCACAACTCAGTGTTAGTATTGCTATAATTGTATATCCTTCTATACCTTTTTCTCTGTGTATTTTAAGAATGCAGAAACTCCACATACACAATCAAACTCTCGCTTTTATAAAAAAATGGGACTTCACTGTCATAAAACCTGAATTTTTTACTTAAAATACAGAGCACATCTTTTCTAACCAATAAATACGTTCTACCTTAAACATTTTAAATACCGCATTTAAATTACTTCACTCTGTGCATTTTATTTAGCTAGTTGCTGTTTTTTGAACTTTGATTTTAATTTGCATTTTCCTGCTATTTATAAATAACAATACAATCAACTACGTTTTTATGGAAAGTCATTATGCACATCCTTTATAAATTGCAAGGGGTTCAATTCATTTTCCCCGAAATCATAAAATATATCTTTATGATTTAGCACTTGTATAAAACAAAATTATTATTATTTTTTAATCACTAAGGCATACAGATGAAGTCAACTAGTACCAGCCTGCAGAACATTTCGGGTTGGCGATGTTGTGAAAGGAAGCTCTGTTTTCTTGACTTGCAGATTAATTGGCAATGAGTCGCAGGTTTCGGATCCTCCTCTGCCTTTTATGTAATACCGCCTTTACCGCTTTTCGCTAAGCGTACCGAAAGGAGAAGAAAGTGTGGTGCCTAGCAATATAGTATTGTTCTCAAATGGAATTGTGTCTTGAATTCTAATGGAAAGCTTTTTCGAACAGATACATTACATTGTTGTCCCCTTCACTGAATTCCTGGCCATTCTGGAGAGCTCTTAACAGGAAAGTTTATATGTCAAACAAAGAAAAATCAATAGTAAACTGGGGACTTGGAATTGATTTCACCTTGCCGCATTTCTAGGGAAAAGCAAAATCATTGGCAATATTCCTGGAAGAGGGATTTTGCATTACAATATATATCCTATTAGGAATCCTATCAGATTTGCAACATTCTCGATTCTTAGCGAAGTCAAACTCAGTAAGTCTAGTGGCTGGAAACAGCTTACAAAACCTTTAAGCATTCGATGTTTGCTTTGTAAGGATGACCTGGAGAGACGCTTCTTAAGGTTTCTTCCTTAGGCTGCTAATTTTTTTTTCTAAGATCTCTAGAATGCAGTATTTTAGGATCTTTCTTATTTTTCCTGTTTTTTTAAACTATATCTTGTATCGATATCTTTCCTAAACTCCACCAGCTTTTTTTTTTTAAAGCTTCTATCTTTCTATGACCAATGAATACGGTTTTACTTCACAGATTGATATATTTCCTGTGGCCACTTTTAACAACGAGCTGAAATAATAACTTTCCATAATTAGGATATAAATAATTTATTTCTTTAAGAATTCCGACAAAAATAGACCTACAGGTACCCAGTGGACTAAGCAAAAAGTTGCTAATAAAGACCCACGAGTGCTCATTTTCGACCTGAGGCAAGTTTTTATAGTCTTCCAATGCAAAGGTGTTAATTAATTTTACTTTTTCCGAGGTAGAAAATAATGCTTACTGCTTGAAGATTCATTGCTTAATGCAATCAGTGCGGCATACGAATGAATCCCAGGAAGAAATGAATGCATGGAAGGGAAAGGAAATTAGCTACCCAGCTGGGTGTACGGAGCATGGAGAGGAAACGGGGGGGGGGGGGGGGGGGTTTAGGAATTACCACTGCCATGGGAGTCACCCCTTCCCCTTATGTTTAAACCTTCATCACAGGCGGAGCCTTCTCTGAAGTTCCTTTGTTTCAGCAAATTGCCACTTTCACTGTGTATGCAAAACCCACTCATTATCTTCTGTGCCTCCTGCAGATGCCCAGATCGCAGTCTGGCTCTCGCATAGGATCTGTAGCCAGGTTACTCTCTTTCAGTCAGACCATGGCCCCAACGGAGGCATGTTATCATCATGTTGAGCAGCCTCCGTGTCAAGATATGAGAAATTCTTAATCCAAATCCTGTGTCTCGCTCCTGTTAGCTGTAACACTGAAGACTGCCTTCAGCTGCAGATAGGAAAATGCCCATCTGACGGGGGCTTAAACAAATGCGAGTTTAGTATTTCTTCCACTGCCACCGTCTTTGCTTTTCTTCATCAGGACTGTTGCTTCCTGGTCACAAAAAGCTGCTACAGTTCCAGCTGTCGCATCTACATTTAAATCACTAGCCCTTCTATAATTACCCTCTGTATTTATAATACCCATTTCACTTCTCTCGTTTCAGTTGTGAACAGACATTAACTGAAGTGACTGTCATTGTGCCAGAACTTACCCTCTTTTTAAAAAATTAAGTAGGCTCACCACCCACCCACCGTAAGGCTTAACTCAGGACCCTGAGGTCAGGAGTCGCATACTCTACCAACTGAGCCAGACCAGGGGCTCCAGAACTTACCCTTTTTAATTGGGGTAACATCATGGTGACACACACACAGGCATAAGTAATGTCTGAAAATGTTATGACTATAACATTTCATTGTGTATGCTTTCTATATGCAGATGTTTAAATCTAAAGGCAGAAAAACAGTGTTATTAGTTGGGTTTTTTCTTTATATAGAAAGACCCACAGCTTATTCAAAGCACCAAAATAATAAAACAGAAACGACTCTAAGATAATTCTGCCCTCCAGCATGGAGATACCCTTAGGCATCTTAACTCATCTAAGATACATATCTAGGAGATTTTTAGACTTTACTGTCATTCTGATTCTAATTTCCAGGAGAATGAGTTCTTGTCTTACTTGCCATTTTATTTTGGGCACCTGAAACCTACTAGCATACTGTATGCTCAGTCAAAAGAATGAATAAATACATCATTTTCCATTAACGCTTTAAATCATCTTTTTTCCCAAAATTCATTTGTTTGGTTTATTTACAAGTTTATGTATTACAAGTGGCATACAGGGCCATTTACTTTTGCTTTTGCAGTCCTGATACTCTTTTATAGACTTATCTCTCAGAGGGTAGCTAACTGCTGTGAACCAAAAAACATAAAAACTCAAGGATTTCCTGACTTTGAAACATTACGTCTACACATTTGCAATATAAAGGGAAATCTCTGGCCACAGCTCATGGATACGGAACTCATCATCATATATTGAAAATTATTTGAGTTGAAACATGGTAGGTAAGTATTCATCCTAATTTTATTGCAAATAAAAGCAGTATGAATATACCACATGTGAAGAAAGAAAATGATTTTTCATCTACTGCATGGCATGCTAATTTTCAGATTGAAAAGAACATGCATTTAAATATTCTCTTTGAAACCTTCCTAAAGACTACAGGAAATTGTGGACTTAAAGTAGATATAATTTTAAAAATATACTGACTGAGCATGTTCAGACCTTATTTTTCGTACCATTTTCTAGCATTTCCTACTTGTATTCAGCTTGTCCCAGTTTGACTTAATAAAATTCCAGTGGAAACCATTTTCTTTCAAATCAGTGCGTTGGAGCTATCAAGAGATCTGCTGAGCTGCGCCCCCCTCCTCCCAGAGAGAATGTAACACTGAATGGACTAAGAAAGAGCTGTGAATAATTGGCAATTCTCACTTAAATATTCGTAAAAAAAAAATATATCAGTTTTGCCTTTCTTAACAGCTATAAAAATGATACCCTGCAAACCAGCAGTGCGTGGTTTTACTGACAATAGTACCTTCCTTTGGAACTATCAGAAACAAGGGGAAAAATAAAAACCAACAGAAACAACTTTAAATACACCTGCAAGTGAAATAAATATTCAGGTTTGAGAGTCTTCCACTAGAGATTAACGGGATAGTCTCACACTTTATTTTCCATGCAGGTATTTGTTTTGGATTTTAAATTATATGTAGTATATGGTTTAGAATTTCGGATATGGAGTATTTCAGAAAAGACATCACTATCATAACACAGTCATCCTGACCCGGCACTGACCAACTGTTGTTGTTTTTTTTGTCTTTCTTTTTCTCACAGCGAAATATGTATGTGCTCTATGAGTAGAAATTGCTTAATAAATATTTAAAAAACAATTACTAAAATTTTGCAAGGGTTTCCTGCGATCCAGGAACCGCCTCTGCAAAGGGCTTTACAGAGATTGGTTCTTGCAAAGCTCGAAGTCCAGGTACTTCTTTGTCTCCATGGTGTGAAGGAGAAAACAGAAGTCCAAGGTGATAAAGTGGCTTGCCTAAGGTCACACAGCCAGTAATCAGAAGAACAGAGGTTTGAACCCAGCTCTGGGCTCTTCAATTCTGCTTTACAGGAATGAATAAATGCCAGGGAACTCTACTAGATAGTTACAGGAAATTTGAAGTTGAAGATCAAAAGATATTTCCCAGTAATTATGTTATTGTGCCTCAAGAGGTTAGCAAAAAAATGTAAGCAAAACACGGTGGCCTCTCCGTAGTATAGATGAAATCTTCATGTTTTCATGTATTCTTTTCTCCTTAATAGAAATTATAATAGCACTGATGCTCAGGGGTATTGGAGGACACAGACATGTAAAGTGACAGAAATAACTCCGTGGAAGCGCCCAGGGGCTTGGGATAGAGCAGCCCTGGACAAAACCAGATGAGGGATGTAAAGGAGGATAGATGATGATGTGGGAATCATGGGAACCTCTACGAAGTGTCATTTTTGCAGGGTTTCAAGCTTTCTAAGGCTACTAAGTACATATGTTCTCTGGGCTCTGCCATTGTTCTCCTTTACGGCACAAGGATACACTTGTAGTAAAAATTTCACTTCCAGTTCATATCGTTTTAGAGAAAGACCTCTTCTATCTACAAATTGAGGGAACTCGTTCTGGCTAATGGTAGTCCATGTTTATAGCAGTCTGCTTATTTTAACATTTACTGATTTCTTGCGGGTATGCAGGGAGAAGCTATTTTTCTCAGAATCTCACCATGTATTAAAATAATAACATAGAATCCATGTTACGTCAGTTGTCACCTTAAGAAAGACCGATTACCAGAACAACTGGGAGGTGATCGGAGTTGAAGTTACTTCAGTTGGTTTAAAGGCAGAATGTGTAGAAGAATATCTTTAAATGTTCACGTTTTCCTTCCTCACGTTTATCAATCGAAGAAAACACAGTAAGAACACCTTCCTTTTTAAATATTTATACTTCACTTCTAAAGTATCCCAAAGAGTAGAGCAAGTCACATGCAAAGTTCATCGTCAGCAGTCTGAAAATACCCAAAAGCGCCTGGTTGTCTGCAAAGCATGGAGACTCGCCCTGTCCAGGGTGAATCAACAGAAACTAAAATAGCGAAATGTTCAGTGCCAACTATGTACTAGATTTTGCTAGGAAATGTGAGGATTAAAATATTCCTTAAGCTGGAGTCTTTGTCTTTTACCTCCAAAGAGCCTGTAGTCTAAACACGATCAAGTTTAATGACATGTACACAGGCACACATAAGACCACGTTTTTGTTTTGTTTTGTTACATGACACTGAGTTCTTTAGGTTCTTCTGTCAAAAAGGATTCTCTGGCTCCTCTTCCTGCTGTTTCTTCGTGCTTGTTTCTCCTCAAGGACCAGTGCTTGGTCCTCTGCCTGTCTTTTTCACTCTCCCATGACAACATTGAGCATTCCTGTGATGAGTCTGTGTGTGTATTAAAAGTTAATCTTGAACCCAGACCTCTCTGTGAACTTCATTCCCAGATGTCTTTGAACCTCATAGACATCACCTCATGGATATCTTATTGGCCTCCCAATACCAGTTTACCCAAAATGACTTTGATTCTGTCTTCCCCTCAACATTCCCCTCAACATTCCCATGTCTGACATGTTTCCAACCTATACGCAACCCCCTTAGTTCCCATTGTCATCTTGTTTTTGATTGCTCCCTTGGCTGGTTCCTCAGATAAAATCTGAAATATCATTTGCACCTGCTTTTTTCCCTACCTTCCACCATACCGCTTCAAAACAATCAAGTTGTCTTTCACTCGAAGTATCATTCTAGTCTCCCATCTGGTTCCTTTGTCAATCTTTCTCAAATATTTTAATAGCTTCATATTATCTACTGTATTTTTGGGGAATTTAATTCAGTGGCTATCACCTGAAGAATAGTGTCTTAAACAAGATGGGGAGGTATTTCTCTCTCACTCAAATCTGGAGGCAGGCAGTCCAGAAAAAGTGCAGTGGCTCTAGAATGTCAGCAACACCTCAGCTTCCTTCCTTCTCCCTTCTCCACCATCCTGGATTTTCATCCTTGTGTTCACAAGATGGTGGCTATAGCTCCAGCCATTATATTTGGTTTCCAGGAGTAAAGAAGGGGGAGGGAGAAGGTAAATGGCAATATGGGGTAACAGAGTCAGCCTTTACAGTGCTTTTTTTGGAGACCTCCCTCAAAAACTTTCCTTGACATAGCATTGATCACCCTGGTCTTCAAGGGAAATGGCAAAGGAGTTTCTCTGTGGGTAAAGTGCTACTCTCAAAACATAGCTTTCTGTCAGTAAGGAGAACAGGGGAATAGATATTGAGTAGGTGACAGAAGTAACTTAATTTTAGCAAAGACGATTCAAAGTGTTCCCAATAGAGTGTGAATTCCATGAGTATGGTACTTACCCAGTTTTCTTTTCCTTTCTAACCCCATCACATTGAATAATGAATGCCATATAAATAGCTATTGAATGAATAAGTTAATCTAGAAATGAATCTGGAAATAGTTTTTTCACTCATTCACTTGAAAGGCATTTTTTTTTTAATGTTTGGAAAATAAGGATTTTTTAAAAAGATCTTTGTGAGAGAGATCTTTGTCCTCAAGGATATCACAGAGTACCATCAATACTAGATAAAACAAACAGATCGTTATCATGCAACAGATACAATGCAGAAAACAGGAAAGAATTTCTAACCATGAGGCTTACTGGGGACACAAATGAGAGGTCATTAATTTTTAGTTGGAGGGACAAGAACATATTTGTAGAAGGCAATGTACACAAGTTCCACGAGGAAAGGAATGCCAAGTATTTTGCTTGCAGTTGTACCCCTACGTCTAGTGCTATATCTGGCACATAGCTAATGTTCAGAATATTTGTTTCTAAAAAGCACGAGTTAGGAAGGCAAAGAGAAAGAGAGGGAACAGGGGGCATGCCAGTTTATGGGAGCAGTATGTACTGAGATATGGAAGGATGGTTTTAGGATGTCCAGGTACATTTGAGAGCTTGGTAGCGTTGACACGTAAGGTCCATGTTGGAAATACGCAAGAGCTGAGGCTACAAAACACGCAGTGGGGAAACCATGGGAAAGTTTCTATAAACGAATCAAGGTGTGTCATTTTTAAACTGAAGTGAAAATTGACTTTGACGGATCTTGAGCAAAATATTTGTTAATATTTTTGATTTGAAAGATAACTCATGTGGTAGAGTGGAAAAGAAATTGAAGGGCGTTGGATGGGGGGTTGGAGCCAATATGGAGGCACAGCGCCCAGTAAACCAGAACAGACTTCAGGCAGTGACGGCTGCAGGAATGGAGCAGGAGGGAAGAGATGAAAGGCACCCACTCCCTCTTCTTCACCTACCTTATACCACAGTTTCTTGCCTCTGTGGTATCTAATTCACTATTCCTTTTCTCTTCCCCCACTTTCCCCACCTTTCCATGCATTTTTTAAAATCCATGCAAATATTTTCTCTCAAACTTTTCTCTTCCCCACACTACATTTGGGCTAACCTCTCTTCTAAACGTCTCAAACATTTTATTGTTTTTCTTTCATGATATTACCTGCAATATTATAAATGTGTGATATGTTTTATTGATCCACTAGATTTTAAGACATTTGAGCATAGGAATTGTGTTTTGCTCGTCTCTTTTGTTTTCCCAGCTCTGTGAACACCGTCAAGCACATCATGGGCAGTCAACGAATGCCTGAAAATGAGTGAAGACAGCATGATTATATAATGCACTGTATCAGGGAGCTCTGTTCTAGGACTTAGCTGGTGCTGACTCATTTGCTAGCTTGGTGACCTTGGGAAACAATTCACCTTTCTGGTCAGCGGCCTGACTATGGAAGGAGACCATGATGTTCTCCTTCCCTCCATTTATTTATTTAACAAGTATTTATTGAACAGCTGCCTGTTGGTCATTGTGTTCAGTTTGGGGAAAACAAGCTAGAATAAAACATAGCCTCCATCTTAAGGGAATTTTAATCTAGAACGGAGAAAGACGTAAACTCATCAAATAACCGTTATAAAGTATAGGGTCTAATTAAGGGAAAGGTGTGTGTGTGTGTGTGTGTGTGCACGCATGTGTATGTGTGTATGTGTGTTTATATTAGAGCTCAAAAAATGACAGAAGAAGAGGAATATTTTAATAAGCCCTTGAGTGTGGCAATATGAATAGGATTATGCTGTATAACAAAAGGAGAATAACATTTTCATCTGAGAAAGCAGCATGAACAAAGCAACAGAACCATGAATGAGCAGAGCAGCCTGTAAGAGTCACTGTTCTTTGTTCTGGCTCCACATGCGGGTAGACAGAGGGGAGAGAATGGGAGAACTTGGCAGAAGCAGTAGCTAGATGCTAGATTGTGAAAGGTTCACGGACAGTGCCAAGGAATTTAGAGTCCGTGCCGGTGGTCCCAGGAGGTTTTCATTATCTGTTTATATGTTTTCTAGCTAAATTTGAGTGCAAAGTGTTGGGGTAATCATGCTTGTTGGTTCAAGGTGACTCTGATTTTTTCTTTCTGTCCTCAGTTATCATCTAAAGATATGAATGGTAATGCAGTATTCAGGTTAAACATTTTTCAAGAATGCTACATAGATAATATACATATATGGCATGTTTCTGCTTGTCTCATTTTGCTTCTTACTCTTCTCCTTTAACATAGTTTTAAAAATCTGTCCATACTGCTTACATATGGCTCAGTTTCTCTGCTTCTAAGAGCAGCAAAGTGTCTGTCAGTGGGCTGTTTCTCCCAGTATATCACCTATCTGTGTGTGCAGTCATGCAGGGTCACGCTGCGTCCAGCTCGTGCGATCAAAGATGACAGCAGGTGAATATCTGTGTTCTCGTCCCCAGCACATGGTTTTTAAGCCCAAGAAGTAACATGATCAGACACGTGTTTTTGGAAGATCACGTTTGGGCCAGTATAAAACATCAGTCAGAGGGGGAGAGAGTGCAGGCAGGAAAGCAATTAGGAGACAACATAATTAAGGAGAGAGATGGGGAAGGGCTGGCTTAGGCTAGCCCCAGCAGCTGTCACGGCGAGGGGAGGACAGAGCGACATTAAGGAAACAGCAACAGAACTATACTTAAAGGTCCTCAGCATTTGGGAAGAGCTATATCCCCTTTCCCTTATCTCCCAAACTCATGGGATGTTGAAAGGAAATGAGTATTGTAAATGAAATTTTTAGGGAAAATGAGGAAATAAAGTTAACCCCCTTCCTCATTCACATAGCAAGGCCTATCTTACTCTGGGGGGAAAGGACTCTGGCAAAGCCTAAGCTCAGCAGGAGCGCAGGCTGGGAAATCGCGGAAATCTCAGTGCTTCTCGGACTGACCCCAAGCTCGAGCCCGGGGGTCAAGTCTAGATTTTGATTTATTTTGAAAGTCCAGACAGTTATTTCTTTACCTCACCTATCCCATGTATCAAGAGGCCAACTTGCAGATTTTGCCCAGAAGAGGAAAGACAAACTGCAGGAGTGTAGTAGTTGCGAACATACACTGGAGGAGTTCACGTGGCAGAGGGGAGGCACCGGAAATGACTCTCCGCCTAGACGACCCTGTCAGTGGCGGCATCTGTCTGATGTGACTTCTTTGGAACTCTGGAGTCTCTTGAAAGCTTGCAATATCTAAGGGAAGTCTTGAATGGCAAACTGCACTGGAGTTTGGTCTATTCAGTTCAGGGGGCAGCAGCTCCCTATCCCGCATGTCACAGCCCCGGCGGGCAGCCAGCCATGCGTGTGTCCCGAAGCAGTTTGCATGTAGCTTGCGGGTGTCAGGGTGGGCAATAAGGATCCTGTCCTCCAAATATTGGGGGTCCGTTTTCGCATGGCTGATTGATGCTTCTGTGTGTGGAGGTGCCAGCATGGAGAGGGGCAGATGTTGCAGCAACCTTCACACCGTGGTTGCAAACTTTTCCTCCCCTTGATGGAGTAACTTTCAGGGAATTTGAAGATTAGGTGCCAGGTTGGTTTTTGGTTTTTTTTCTTTCTCTTTTTTCTTTTCCCCGTCTTCGTTTTTCTCTTTTTCTACTTTCAGAGCCAGACAATCGAAGATTAGCACACCCGCAAGCAATCACATATAAAGGTGAATTTAGAAAGCCATTGCTCATGTCCCGGGAAAGTTTCAGGCTCAGAAAAGATCTGTAAATATACCTAACGCCACTGAATGACACACTTAAACATGGATAAAATGGTAAACTTTATGCCATTTTATATGTTATCACAATTAGAAAAATAGGGGCTCCTGGGTGGCACAGCGGTTAAGCGTCTGCCTTCGGCTCAGGGCGTGGTCCCGGCGTTCTGGGATCGAGTCCCACATCAGGCTCCTCCGCTATGAGCCTGCTTCTTCCTCTCCCACTCCCCCTGCTTGTGTTCCCTCTCTCGCTGGCTGTCTCTCTCTCTGTCAAATAAATAAATAAAATCTTTAAAAAAAAAAACAATTAGAAAAATAGAACATATTCTCTAGAGCCTGAGAGCCTGGGTGCAACCCCTCACTCACCAAGTGACCAGAAGCACCGTTACTTAACTTCTGCCACCTGTTCTCATAGTTCTCAGGTGGAGGTAACCATATTTCCTGCCTTCTGAGTTCCTGTGTGGGTTAATTAAGATAAAATACATAAAGCACTGAGAACAAAGCCTCATCCATTGTAAGTGCTCAAAAAGAGCAGGAAATTATTATCATTCAAAGGTAAAAGTCCATAAAATTACAGAAAAATAGGTGATTGCTAACAATTTAATTATTTTTAGTAGGGATTTTCTTATGCCACATTCCTATGGTGATTGTTTAAAGACAGCTACCTCGCACATAAATCAATTTTAATTTAGACAATTTTTTTCTTTTGAAAAAAGGTCTAACTATCAATTGTGTGTAGAATTGAATGCATTGTTCGTTCCATCACTCCTGCTATCTCACTACTTTGTAACATTAGTTTCTTAATGTAGTATTATTTTCTTTGAATCAGTCATTATGGAAAACATTTCTCCACATTCTGAACAGCTTTGAACTTCCATGGAATAGGGTTTTCCAAATTTGAGATTTGAATCTTTTACAATAGTAAGACAATAATTATTTTTAAATAATAAAATGAGAATATCATGATAAAGCTTGTGTTTTCATTATCATAATTCTTAGGTTCTAGGAGACCTTTGTAAAAGAAAACAGTCTATTGGGATATAAGAAATATCCAGGTTATGAGAATGGGTTTATATATCGCATGTCTGCTCTGAATCCAGGCTTTGTCATTTAAGAGTTCTATGGTTTAAAGGAAATTATGTACGTATGTAAAGCTCTGACGTAGGCTGCATTATTTTTTTTTTTACATGTGGCTTGCTGCGGCCAATGTATGTGAGTGGAATATATCCTCTGAGCAGAAGCTTTAAGAACTGGCATCTGGTTTCTCCACGTGGCAGGAGGAAGGACAATGTTCTAGATGGAAGCTGATCCTGGTGTAAAGACATTGTGTAGCAGGGCCATAGCTTGCTTAGAATGTACACTTGATATGAACAAAAATTAAAGTGTTGATGATTTCATAAAACAAAAATGAAGAATAGTAGATAATAGAAAACATCGGGCTGCATAAGACTAAAGGTGAGCATTGTCTTGGGAACTTTGTTTGAATTTCAGTTTTATGTGTGTGTATGTGTTTGTATCAATATGTGATGGAAAATGTATTTCTTACTGTGCGTTAGTTAAAAAAATTTTTTTGAAAAACAAGATGGGGTTCTAGAAGTCAGGAGGAATTGTTTTTATTTATAATGCTACTTTGGAAAGCAAAGTGGGATTAATTCACATAATAAAAGGTATAAAAGATTCTGCATTTCAGGCAAAGCTGTATTTTTAAATTCAATTAGTTAGGTCATTGACTCAATAATTAGAATTTACCTCTGTGCATTACAAAATGTAATAAATTAGTATGCAACTATTCCTTGGTCTCAATGATCACAGGCAGTTCTAGGGAGTCATTCTAGGGAGCAGAGATACTAATTGTTCCAGAATGGCCTTGATGGCCTTCTGCTTGGGCCATGCAGAGGGGTGTCTGAGTGGGAACTGGAAGGTTCCAGCTGACTTTGGAATTTCTGTTTCTCAGATCCTTGGATTCTGTGGGTTTATAGGCTTCTAGCCGCAGCCGGAGCACATGAGGGCTCGTTCTCTCATTGACCTTCCGCTTCCTGCTACTTCACATTATTGACACTGACTCTCAGTTTGGTTTCACATCTTGATGGCACGCTATTTTCAGCTGCCTGGCAGAGAACGCCAGTCCCTTGTGCATCCATTTTCCACTTCTTAGTTATTTAGGACATGACTAAATTGTATGAAGCTCAAGGGAGAGAATTTAAGGAAGGCATTCTGTGTGAGGCTGACATCGTGGTAAAACTAGGGGACTGGGAACCAGGGGAGACTGGCCGCTGATCTGGACTGGGTCCCCACTTCCTGTGCACACATGCTGTGCGAGGCACTGGAGGGGGTCTCACGTAGGGATGACATGTCACGGAACTGAGATGAGGGCTGCCTGTAGATAACCTGCCTGTTCCCTCGGACCTGGTTTCCTCTCTTCCACGCAGGTCTGGACCCCCGCACCTAGACATATAAGCAAAGCACCCTGCTGTGCTTGGAGAAAAACACCGAAGCAGACCTAGGTGGGAAGTATTCTATTATTTATATAAGCATTTTCACAGCAAATCTAGGATCATTGCAGCTCCCATCACGCAAAGGAAGGTGCAGTGTAAGGCAGCAGACTTACTGGGGGAGCCTATGATGTGCCAGAGCCTGGCCGAGCACAGCGGATAAGAAGATGAAGGGCCACTGCATCCGCCTCATGGCTGAGCTTGTATTTCATTTGGAGAGTTGGGGCCAGAAATAGAGAATTGCAGCATCATATGGCAAGAACTAAAATGTAGGTGTACATAAAGTGTTGATGAAGGGTATGGAAGTAGAATTTGAACAGTCTCCAGGAAAGCAAGGCTCACCATTCTCCAATTTCATTTAAAATGGATATTCCTTTCCCTCTTTTCTTGTAGGAGGCAAAAAAAAAAAAAAAAAAAAAAGTGTTACTAAATAAAATACCTAAGAAGTATAGGTAATTAGAGTCACCCACATGTTTGGCTGATTTAGGTAAGCTAGCATCAACATACATGGTTCTCCTAGATCGTAGTCATTGCTTGTAAAATACGATGTTTTATTACTGATTGATATATTTTAGTCCATACACAGCTGGCACTATTATTCTCAAAAACAGCACTTTATGAGTGAAATAAATGACTTGTATATAGTTTTCTACAAACAAAAGATGTTTCACAAATATAAATACATTTTGTTAAAATTCTGCACCTGTCCCAGACTCAGAAGAACAGAATGTCCAAAGATTACGTAAAGAGAGGCTTTGAAGTACAAATACTTCTTTTTTTTTTTAAATATTTTATTCATTTATTTGACAGCCAGCCAGCGAGAGAGGGAACACAAGCAGGGGGAGTGGGAGAGGAAGAAGCAGGCTCCCAGCAGAGGATCACCGGGATCCCAGAACACCGGGATTACGCCCTGAGCCGAAGGCGGACGCTTAACGACTGAGCCACCCAGGTGCCCCTGAAGTACAAATACTTCTAACTGGTGAAAATGTAAGGTCAGAAATGGGGTGCCTGGGTGGCTCAGTCAGTCTCAGGGCTGTGAGATTGAGCCCATGTCAGGCTGTGTGCTGGGGACGGAGCCTGCTTAAGATTCTCCCAGGGGCGCCTGCGTGGCTCAGTGGGTTACGAGGCAGACTCTTGATTTCAGCTCAGGTCCTGATCTCAGGATCCTGGGATCAAGCTCTGCAGCAGAGGGCTCCCTGCTCAGCGGGGAGTCTGCTTCAGGATTCTCTCTCTCCCTCTCCCTCTGCCCCTCCCCTCCACTCTTGCGCACAGTCGCTCTTAAAAAAAAAAAAAAAAAAAAAAAAAAAAAAAGCTCTAAGAGGGCAGGGGTCGGAGTCCGCCCCTCCCCGCCCCACCGCTGCACCTCAGCACACACAACCATGTTGCCGCAGGGTGTATTGCCTAATGAATGTTAATTGCCTATAATTACAAGTCTTACATTAGTGTCATTTTAAATTAATACACACAATTTTACTTCATCGCTGGACACGTAAAGATTTACTGCCTAGAATGATGATATTGAGTGATACAAATTTCAGGTCTGGAATTTAGGTGTCCATCAGGTGTAGTATTTAGCATTTTTACAACCATTTATGTTATGTTATTATAGGTCCCCTTATTCACATTCTTATTCCATTACTCTTCCTTCTCCCTCGTGCCACCAAAACTACCTAATTTGTATCATATTTAATGTCTTTCAAGTAAAAAAAAAGCCAATTGGGGGTGGGCGGAGGAACACAGGAGACTATATGCATATTCAAAGATGCACTTCTGGGAAAAGTTGAGAGCAACATTTAGCCAAACGTATTTTCAGGAAACTATAGTAAAAGCTACAGAATTTTGAATAATTTAAGCTGAAATCTAAAGAAAAGTAAAGGTGTAATAAGTGACAAATGAAATATACACGCCATCTGTTCTGGCAAAGAGGAAATGATACAACTATGAAAAAAATGGGAATCAGGGGCGTCTGAGTGGCTCAGTCGCTAAGCATCTGCCTTCCGCTCAGGGTGTGATCTGAGAGTTCTGGGATCAAGCCCCACATCAGGCTACTCCGCTGGGAGCCTGCTTCTTCCTCTCCCACTCCCCTTGCTTGTGTTCCCTCTCTCGTTGGCTGTCTCTCTCTCTGTCAAATAAATAAATAAATAAATAATCTTAAAAAAAATGCTAAACAGAGAGGTTAAATGAATGATAAAATTAATTTCCAAATCTTTAATTATTGAGAATCAAACAACGTCAATTAAAGTTGATAAATACAGTAGTAGAAGTTTAAAGAATACACAGGTAAAGAATAATAATGCTATAAAATAAACTTGGGTGATAAAGGAAGAGGAGATAACAGTTTTATTTTTCCTCCTGGAAAGGAATAAATAGGAACTACCTAATTGAAAAGGTACCAAAGAAATTCTGTAAAGATATAGCAGCCACCACAAAAAAAGGCTATCCATACACACATATGCACAAAACAATGTAAACACAACACAGTGAAAGTCTTAAAATTACAGAAGGAGTGCAAATTACATAATATGACCAAGTTAAAGTCAAGGAAGTGTGGTTTCCGGAAATGTAATTAGGCTCAATTCACCTATTTAAAAAGTTTTATATTGTATCACAAGGCAAAAGAACAACTCTGTTGCATGTAAGTGTCACACTAAACAAAGTAATTTCAAAATGTTAAAAGTTTGGTCAGTTGGATACCAAGCAAATGCAATGCGTCTTTCTCTATCAGAATAGAATTTGGGCTAAACATTCTTAAATCAGACAAAGGAACACACATTATTATGCCAAAAGATAAAAATCATAATAGAGATGTAACATTTATAAATATCTTTGTACCAAGTAATAAATCAAAAATTTTTATAAAGCAGAAATTAAAGGAGATATGAAAAGAAATATACGGAAATAATTATATGAGGAGGTTTGTATCTTTCATGTTCCAAGACATACCAAGTGAACAAAAAATGTAAGGAATACAAAACTTACAGAACCAAATCAATGTGGTAAATCCAAGGGATAGATATCTAACATTATATCTTAATATAGAGAATATACCTTCTTTTCACCTGCCCACAGAAGATACACAAAAATTGACCAAATATAAAAACCACCAAGGAAACTTTAATGAATCTCAAATAAGTGAAGTAATAAATACAATATTTTGGATCGCAATTCAATAAAAATAGAAATCAAAATTTTAAAAGTCAGAGAAAAAAATCTTCCTGGCTAGAGATCTTAAAACTTTTTCTTAAGAAACTGTTGATGCAGGGGGCAGTTCAAATAAATATCTTGAATGAAATCAATAATTTTCAAGGAAAATGTAATTAATTAAAGCAGCCTGCAATATATTGAAACAGGTGCAGTTTCCATAGAAGGACAGAGAAAGTTGCAAATGAACTAAACCCCTTCCCTTCAAAAGCTTTGGGTTCCAGTGATTCCAGAACACTTCTATCAAATGTTCAGAGAGCAGAAGCCAACATTATTTAAACTCTCCCAGAGCTTAGAAAAGTACAAATGCTTTCAATTTTTTTCATAAAGCAATACAACATTGATACCAAAATTCTCTAAAATAAACAATAGATCAATTGATGAAAAAAATTCAAAATGAATATTAGCAAGTAGAATTCAGTATCATATATTAAATAATTATTCACTGTGATAACATGGGTTTTTTAGATATGCAAAGAGCTTCACTCTTGGAATATCATCAGTGTGACTTTGATCATATTTAATGCAGCAAAATAAAGATATCTTATAATTTGCTCCAAGGTGACTACAATTGCCTTTAACAAAGCTTCAATAACAAACTAAAAAACGCTTTAAAAATAAATGCTAATAAATATTTCTCTAAACTTAATATGGACATTTATATAACACTAGCATAATATTATATATATAAATATATATATGTTTATATATACTCGCAAACATACATACCTATACGCACATACTTTCATAAAAGTATTGATACTATATTTTATATAGATTCATACCTATTATATTGTATGTTTATTGTATTATATAGGTATACATATCTAAAGTATTGCTATTCCATGCAAATAGTAATAGTTTTACCTCCTCTTTCAAATTTTTAGAACTGTATTTTTTTTTCTTTAATGCATTGACTAATGTCAGAAGTACAATTTCCATGTAGTAGCAAAACTTCCTGTTTTTTAATTTGCAGTTGGTACTATATATGTACATATATATGTATATATGTATGTATATTACCTATTTGCATATTAATTTTAGAGAAATATTTGTTAGTATTTATTTTTAAAGTGTTTTTAGGTGGATATTGAAGCTTTATATACATATATGTATATACACACATGTAAACGCATGTATCTTAAATATTAAAAGTTAAAATTAAAAATAGAATTACCATATGACCTAGCAAATCATCCTACAGAGATGTACTCAAAATAAAAAAAAAAATAATTAAAGGCAGGAATTTGAAGAGATACTTGCACATCCATGTTCAGAGCAGCATTATTCACAGAAACAAATGATCCAAGAGTCCATCAACATATGCACGGGTAAAGACAGTGTGGCAAATATATACAATGGAATGTTGTTTAGCCTTAAAAAGGAAGGAAATTCTGACTCATGCTACAACATGGAGGAACCTGAGGACATTTTGCCAAGTGAAATGTCAGAAAGTAGAATGGTGGTTGCCAGAGATTGAGGGGGGAAGGCAGAGTTATTATTTAATGGGTATAAAATTTCCGTCTCCCAAGATGAAAAGAGTTCTGGAGATGGAGGGTGGTAATGGTTGCACAACAGTATGAATGCGTGTAATGCGCTGAGCCGTGCGCCTAAAAATGGTTAGGAAGGTACATTTCCCATTATGTGTATTTTACATGGTTAAAACATGGATCTATATTTCTTACCATGCACCTGAATAAAATCCAAATGGATCAAAATTTAAATGTAGAAATTAATACTTTAAGAGTGCTAGAATTAAATATGGGGAAAGTCTTCATTGCTTTGGAGTGAGGAAAAGTTTTTCTAAATAAGACCGAAGTGAAGATGCCATATAAGAAAAAGAGAGCTTTAAAAACATACACACTGACCTCCAAAACTTTTCCATGACTTGAGAATAGTTAAAAAGCAAATAATCTAAGTGGGAAATACTGCAACTCACTTCACAGGCCGATCTCCTTAAATATGCTAAAAGCTTTTCCTAGTCTTTCCTCTGGCTGCCACCTTTGGCCTCCTTTCGCCCCAGGCTGCAATGCCCCACACCTCAGCACCCAGCAGTGCTAGTTAAAGGAAGTAGTCAGTCTCCCAAAAGTTTTCTTGCTGTGTTATCTAGTTGTCAGGCGTAGTTCCTGAATTGTGCACTGAACTCTTCTTCCCAAGTTTTTGCGAGCTGATTTTTGGGTAAGACACCCCAAGCCAGTTCATTTATCTGACAGGCATCTACAGTCAACATTTTATGTAAATTAATGGCTATTCAATTTCAGTCAACTCTGCTACCCTAGAGTTGTGTGAAAGTCACCAAGGTATAAAGAAAACGCCTCAAGTGAGGTTCAACTCCCCAGAATGATCAATCCAGTGCTTTCTCTGAACAGTACTAGATGTACTCCAATCTTTGGTGACTTGGGTACCTGAACCAATGTCTAGGTTCCCTGATGTACTATACTGCCTGTTCTTGAGGTCAAATCACCTTATCGGTCCTGATCCCGGTAAAGGCCAGACAGACCTGTACTGTGCAGGCTGGATAAATCTCACCTGTCCAGCTATCTGCTTCTCTGCCCCACTCTACCCTTGGTCTTCCTTTGTGACCTTCTAGCATAATGAGTGCAACAGATCAAGCTCTAGGAAAGCAACAGCCAGAATTGAAAGTGAGAACATGAAAATAAAAATTTGTACAAAATAGAAGTTCAAAGCAACTATTGCTTTGCTAACAGGAAATTTCTCTAAGGCAAGGAGTGATAAGATCTTATAATATAGGAATGAGGGGAGCCCTGGGTGGCTCAGTCAGTTAAGTGTCATGATCTCAGGGTCCTGGGACTGAGCCCCATATGGGGCTCCCTGTTCAATAGGGATCCTGCTTCTCCCTCTCCTCCCTGTTTGTGCTTTCTCTTGCTATCTCTCTCTCTCTCTCAAATAAATAAATAAAATCTTTAAAAAAAAAAAGAATGTGGGAATGGGGAAATATGTGACATAAAAAATTAATATTTTAATATACTAGGAAAACTGGACCAATTTCTTATGCCATTCACAAAAATAAATTCAAAATGGATGAAAAGCCTAAATGTAAGATAGGAAACCATCAGAATTTTAGAGGAGAAAACAGGTAGCAACCTCTTTGACCTTGGCCACAGCAACTTCTTAGGAGACATGTCTAGTAGGCAAAGGAAACAAAAGCAGAAATGAACTTCATCAAGACAAAAACCTTCTTTACAGCAAAGGAAACAATCAACAAAACTAAAAGGCAATCAATGGAATGGGAGAAATTATTTGCAAATGACATGTTGAATAAAGGGCTAGTATCAAGAATCTATGAAGAACTCATCAATCTCAACACCCCCCCAAAAAAAATAATCCAGTCAAGAAATGCGCAGAAGACATGAACAGACATTTTTCCAAAATGGCCAACAGACAAACGAAAAGATGCTCAACATCACTGATCATCAGGGAAATACAAATCAAAGCCACAATGAGATACCACCTCACACCTGTCAGAATGGTTAAAATTAACAAGTCAGGAAACGACAGATGTTAGTGAGGATGAGGAGAAAGGGGATCCCTCCTACACTGTTGGTGGGAATGCAAACTGGTGCAGCCACTCCAGAAAACAGTAGGAGGTTCCTCAAAAAGTTAAAAATAGAGCTGCCCTATAATCTACCCTATAATTGCACTACTAGGTATTTATCCAAAGGATACAAAAATGCTGATTCAAAGGAACACATGCACCCCAATGTTTATAGTAGCGCTATCAACAATAGCCAAATTATGGAAGGAGCCCAAATGTCCATCACCTGATGAGTGGATAAAGAAAAGGTGGTGTATAAATACAATGGAATATTGCGCAGCCATCAAAAGGAATGAAATCGTGCCATTTGCAATGATGTGGATAGAACTAGAGTGTAAATTAGTCAGCCAGAGAAAGACAATACCATATGATTTCACTCATATGTAAATTTAAGAAACAAAACAGATGAGGGGCGCCTGGGTGGTGCAGTCCATTAAGCGACCGACTCTTGGTTTCGGGTCAGTCGCAATCTCAGGAGTGAGACCAAGCACTGTGTCGGGCGGGCTCCATACTCAGCATGGAGTCTCTCTCTCTCTTCTTCTTTCCCTCTCACTTGTGCTCTTTCTCTCCCTCTCTCTAAAGTAAATAAATCTTGAAAGAAAGAAAGAAGAAAGAAAGAAAAAGAAAGAAAGAAAGAAAGAAAGAAAGAAAGAAAGAAAGAAAGAAAGAAAGAAAGAAAAAAAACAGATAAACATAGAGGAAGGGAAGGAAAAATAAAGTAAGATAAAAACAGAGAGGGAAACAAACCATAAGAGACTCAACTATAGAGAACAAACTGAGGGTTGCTGGAGGGAGGTGGGTGAGGGGATGGGCTAAGTAGTAAGGGGGGCACTTGTTGTGATGAGCACTGGGTGTTATATGTAAAGTGATGAATCACTAAATTTACTCCAGAAACCAGTACTACACTATATGTTAAGTACCTTGAATTTAAAAAAAAAAAAAAAAAAAGGACACACATCAAAAATATTTGAATATACTATCCTGCTATAAACATTTGTCTGAATCTTGGAGAAATGACTTAAAATCATGCTGAAGTGATTTTTTTGAGCATCTATTTCCTCCCAGACTGTGAGTTTTGCACTTCCGAATGTTATCTTGGTTTATAATTTCTTACTGTCTTTTTTCCTCTCACCCTTGTAATTATTTAAGCCTCTTCCCGACAACACTTGAGTTTTCAAGCAAGATATTTGAGATAATGCCTTAAGATGGAGTTGTGCAGGGGCGCCTGGGTGGCACAGCGGTTAAGCGTCTGCCTTCGGCTCAGGGCGTGATCCCGGCGTTATGGGATCGAGTCCCACATCAGGCTCCTCCGCTAGGACCCTGCTTCTTCCTCTCCCACTCCCCCTGCTTGTGTTCCCTCTCTCGCTGGCTGTCTCTATCTCTGTCAAATAAAATAAATAAAATCTTAAAAAAAAAAAAGATGGAGTTGTGCAAAGTCATTACTGAGGTCATATTGGCCAAATTTAAACTCAGCATCTTATTCTCTTTTTAGGCATAGAGAATTGAATATAAAAATAAATTGTGCCATGTATCTTACTGCTTCAAAAGTTAGAGGCAGATTGTTGTACTGATTTTAGTAGAATTTAGTTGTTTGTTAAAATATGTTGCCATATTCAAGGAGAGGTCATTATAGGAGGCTGTAAATGTAACTTAAAAAGGTGCAGCATTTTCTAGTTCTTTTATACATTATTTTTTATTTACCTTTATTATCCCAAGTGTTGTATTACTGGTTTTTTTTTTATTGTAGTTTGACAGAATTTAGAAAAGAAGATTTTATGAGAGAGTTACTTAAAAATTTCTGATTTGTAAAAATGATTTCATTTGGCTATGTTTATAGAATACATCTCTGAAATCTAGAAAAGATTTACTATTGCACAGAAATCTACATTATTATAGTTTCTTACTTGAACTAGACTCTACTTTGGAGAATTTGGGAAACTGTGAACTCAGACAATGCCTGGGAAGGGTCACCTTAGAGGCCTGTGGAAGCAAAAGTAAGTTAATGAGAATGTAAATCTCATCTACAAAAACTGAAGCCAAAATTTCTATATTCGGACTCAAATTATCCAATTTAGCTGTCAACAGTAGTCAATTAATGTGACTGCCAAATCCATACTTTTTTTGTGTTCATATGCTAATCAGTCTTCAGTGAACTAATAAATAGAGCAATGTCACATCATATTTACATGTAATGTCTTATTGTAGCTATTCATAAAAGTGATCCTTTTAAACTCGCGTCAGATCATGTCAATCCCCTGCATGAATCCATTGAATGGCTTTGCATCACGGAGCAGAAGTCCACTTTTTATAGTAATCTTTAACACGATCATCACCTTCCTCACCCTGTATCTTCTCTGACTGCATCTCTTACTGGCTCGGATTACCAGCGGGGCCTCAAACACGCCAGGTTTGTTTATTTTTTTAAAATACACCATATTTTACAAATATTTATTATTTTTTGTCAGTCTGTAGGTTGATCGGACAGTTCTTCTGCTGGTGTCCACTGGGCTCACTCCTTTGGCTCCATTTGGTTGGCAACAGGTGCAGGGTGGGCCCAGCTGAGACCGCTGGGATGGCTGGGTCTCTTTTTCCAGAGTCTTTCATCTTGGGCTTTTTCATGCTATGGCAGTCCCAGGGCAGTGTTCCAAGAAGGGGAAGGCAGAAGCCATAAGGCCTCTTGAGGCTCAGACTCCAGAACTTGTCGAACCTGACTTCGTCTGTGTTCTATTGATCAGACCGCGTCCAAAGGCCAGCTCAGATGCAGAGTAGAAAGAAGAGCTGCACAGGAGTTGTGGTCCGGTTTAATCTGACCCCCTCGTGGCATCACCTCTGAAATCTGGCTCATCTCATTCCAGTGTCCTACTTTTTAAACCAAATCACCCATCCATCTGCCCTGGCATCCACCTCTCCAAGACTTCCAGTCCCCAGCGTTTTCATCTTCCCAGCCTCTTCCTAACATTTCTTCTGTCTCAGTGCAAGTGGCTGATGTCCTGAGCATCCTTTCGTCTGCCCTCATCGTTTCTACCCAGGGACTTGAAGGGGCTGGGGTGGCATTGGCAGTACTGAAATCATGCAGGCAGAAAGAAAGCACATTATCCAAATGGACTGGCAGATTGGCTCCACCTGGTCTCAGACCTCAGCTCTCAACTCCACCTATCAACTCTTCACCACCTCCTGGCCAGCTTCCCCTCTAAAACTAGTCTGAACCTCCACAGCTCTGCAAGTTCCTTTCCTGAACTCCACGCCTCGCTCTTAGCAGACAGTCTTGTCTCTTACTCTGTGAAGGAGACAAAAATCATTAGACGTGCTTGCTCTCAACTTCCTGTCCCCAAACCAACAGAAGTATCTATCTCACCTTTTTTGCCTTCAGTCTCAAAGGATGAGGTTTTCCCTCATGCAGTTCAAATCTCAAGCCTCCTCCTGTGCGCTTGATCCTAGCCCTGCATTTAGATTCTGGGACTCTGAACTGAAGTCCTGCAGAGTGACTGGCTGGTGGCAGGGGCAGAAGCCAAAATACAGGGAACAAGGCAATAAGCAGAAGATGTGAGGAAGAGTAACAAGCAGCAACTGAGGGAACGCAGAGACTGTGAGTAAACTGAAGCAAAGAAGCAAAGAAAAGGCGAATCGAGAGAAGGTGTTTGTCAGAGGCAAGAGCAATAGAAGCAGAGGCAAGATTTACCAAAGTCAGCATAATGGTCAAACACAGAAAGAGAGAGCGACAGACCCAGTGCTGAGCTGGAAACTCAGTACCCATGTCACTTCCCAGACTCCGTGCCTGCTTTTAGCAGCCCAACGGTGCAGTGTTCCTGAGATCTTGCGAGGCCCAGATGTTCAGACAAGGGTATTGTTTTTATTATTGCTGTGTATATTCTTTAGCAAATATATTTTCAATAATTTCCCTTTATTGGTGGGAATTTGAGCATGAAGTAATTCCTTAGGAAACACTGTCATCGTGTTACGTTAAAAACAGAGGATGTCCTTGTGCTGTGACTCACCAGCTTCGACTGGGAAGTTCCCAGCTTTCCTTGGCTACCTCTTGGATCGCCTCCTTCCTGAGCACCATTTTCAATTCCCTGTCTCTCTATTGAAAGACAACTGTTTTTATGATGAAATTGGAAGGAAGAAATACAGACATAGTGACTACAAAAACAAATCCTCAGGACCTCCTCTTGGGAGCATATATTCATTTCTAAAATCCTCAAATGGGGGAAAAGTGAGAACTTAATGCATTCGTGTCCCATCGTAAAGGCTGAGTATCAAAATAAATACTAGCATGAGGCTACTTTTCATAAAATGCTTTCCTGAAAATGCCAATCGTTAGGATAAATATAGAAATGCTACACTGTAACCATCGTACCGATTGTTAGTGAAAGGAAAAATTTGAGAAGACAGATTAGCTGACAAAAAAGGAGCTATATTACTTTAGTTCAAATTCTAGCCACAAGTGTATTCCAACAAATTCCAAGTTTATATTATCAGTAATTTCCAAGCATGATTCACCTTATTTTATTTATGTTTTATTACTAATCCAATTAGGATGTTATTTGTTTATACTTTGCAAAAAGAATTTGAGTAAACTTTAGACTGTTATCTTTTCCATTATTCAAAAGTAAATCAGTTAACAGTACTTGAGAAATAAAGAATAGAAAATTTTCCCAAGAGGGATTTTATTCTAGTAGCAGAGGGACTACAGTGTCTTTCTAGCAGAAGCAAAGTCCTTTTTAATGACATCTGGTCATGGATTGACAGCTGATGGTTCTTGATTCTCATTCTTCTGATGCTTCATATATCAAAAATTCTGTCAACATAATTACCTTTGCCTGTTTTATGCATATGTCAATCAACAAATGAAATGACTACGGCATTTCAGGCTATACGATATGAGTGTTCTTTATTAGGAATCCATAACACTGATTATATTCAGTATGACTTAGGTATGCACTAAAAGAGACTGAAGTGTTTTAGTATATTAGATATCGTATCCCAAACATAAGTATTTGACATTAGAAAATAATTTGGTTAAAATTACTTAAGTGTCAATGTCTTTGTCCAATCATCTCTGGAAATATTGAAAATGTTAAAATATGAGAAATTACAAGTAAGCGTAATTTCAACCTAAACATTATAAAACAGTGTCATATTCAGATTAGTAATTTAATACATTCCTATTATACAGAAGGGAGGCTATTAGAAAATATTGAGAAAAATAAAAATTAGAAATAATGCTTTCTCTAAAAGAGATAATAGTATTCACTTATGTATATTTTATTCATTCTTTAATATATACATTAAATCATTCAGAAAGCATTTATTAAATGCCTGACATATTTCCAAGGCTACATGTAATATTATCCTATATTCTAAGATTCTATTCTAATGAAAAAAAATGTAAAAAAAGTTGCTATAAAGTAAGATGTGAAAACATAATAGAAAATACTATATTTGTTAGAAAAAACAATTACTTTAGGAGTTTATAAAAGGCAGCATTTATGGTCAGGTTGCTAAGTAAAATCTTCATGGGAGTAGGTGGCATTTTGGCTTGGCCATGCACAGGTGGAAGATACAAAGGGCACTCCAGATATAGTTGTACCTTTCATTTTGCAAAGAAATTGATGTGAAAAGTTTGAAGTAAGTGAATTATCAGTGGATTGCCTGAAAGGGTGAAAGTCCATTTTGAGTAAATCCAACATCTGGGCTATTTCAGGCACAAATTCTATTTGTATATATAAAATAGGATATAAAAAGGGTATATAAAAGGGATAGCCATACAAAGGATATAGAAAAAAGATATTTAAAAATAAGCTTCGAAGATTGGTTTAGGTCAGAATATTGAGAATTTTGAACACTGAACTAGATAGAGCATTTTATTTTATTCTATAGGCAAACAACAACAGTTGACTGAATTAATCAAAGTGGATTTCATTAAGACAATTTTGACAATATGTTTGAGGCTATTATTAAAAGTAATCTGGATGAGAAACATCTGAAATAGCAGGATAAGAAACTCTAAAGTTTTACTCCTCCATAAAAGCAGTAAAGACTCTGTTGAAAATTGTCACAACCAACTTTTTAGAATTCAATTCCAAAATTAAGAATTCTGGAAATTAACCCAAGGTTTACAAAAATCTGAGGAACATTTTTTCAAGAAACAATGGTTGTATCTTGGTAAGACTAGCAAATTTTATGGCATTTTAAGTTCCCCTATTCCAGCTGCTTCTTTCCAACTCCATGATAGCCTTGAAGACCAATAACCTTGAAAATACAGTAGTCGTGAAAAGCAGCAGCCTAGCAGCCAGAGCAGAATGAGTCTGGAGATTCCCTAAAGTCTCATGCTCAGAAAGTTGTCACTATTTGATCTGTTTGGAAGCCCCGTAAAAGGTCCACTCTAAAGGTTTTTCTTTATCTGAGCTGATTCAGAGATCGCTTTGTACACATTACAAAACCCTATGGCATTTGCCAAAAATGATTAGTGATAATCACTGAATTTTACAACTGCCTTCAATGAAGATTCCAGTTGGGGCAACAAGAAGCCGAAAAAAAAAAACTTAAACATAAAAATTTGGTTAAGATATGTCCACGAAGGAATTTGAAAAGCTCTGAAATTTTCTTGGGAACCTAGAACATTATGCATACGATCAAGGCTGTGAACATGCCAAGGAAAGACTTGAGAAGGCCCTAATCGCTCACGTCTGGCTGACCTTGAGGCTCGGTGCAAGTGAAAAGCAAAGGTAGGAATAGAATTGTAAGCTGCTCGCCGGGGTGTTGAAAGGCTGCTCCAGTTCACGAAGGCCGGGAGACATTGGCTCAAGGTGTTTAAGGAAATCTGCCCAACCATTAGCTGACTACTAAAGTAACCGAGCAAAACATCAATGCCCGTATATCTAAAAGACTACAGACTTTACAAAATTAGTCGAGAAAGCTGCTACACAAATGAACAACAACGATAATAATGCATGGCAGCAACAGCAAATCCTGGTTTGGGGGAGAAGGCTTCTGAGTTCCAGAGTTGCCACATTATTATTTGAATATTTAGCTTCCAACACAAAATTATGAAGTGTGCAAAGAAACAAAAAATTAGTATAGCCTATACGCGGAAAAAAAAGTCAACAGAATTTGAGTCTGAAGTAGCCCAGATGTTGGATTTGCTCAAAATGGACTTGAAGTAAGCCATTATAAGTATGTTGAAAACTGTAAAGGAAATCATGTCTAAATAATTAAATAGAAGTTTGGGAACAATGTAATGTCAAATATCAATGAGATTTAAGTTATTTTAAAAAGAGCCAAATAGCAATTCAGGAGTTAAAAGGTACAATAACTGAAATGTGAAAATCACCAGAGGGGCTCAACAATGGGTTTGAACTAAAAAAAGAAACACACGGTGCCCTAGAAGAGAGGTCGATTGAGACTATCCACTCTGAGAAACAGAAAGAAAAAGAGTGAAAAAATATAAATAGAAACTCAGATTAGATACATGACCTGGTTGGATTTAAAACAGGATTCTAAAGTTGGTTTAATTTATGGAAATAAATCAGTGGAATACAGCATATTGACAGAATAAAGGACAAAAGCAGACAATCATCTGAGTAGATTTAGAAAAAAATCATTTGGTGAAATCCATTACCCTCTCATGATAAAAACACTTAGCAAATTGGAAATAGAAGAAAATGTCCTCATCCTGTTGTGTATATCTATGGAAAAGTCACAGCTAACGTCGTACTTAATGGGAAGGACTGAATGCTTTTCCCCTTAGACCCTTAGATAAAGAACAAGACAAATTTGTATACTCTCACCACTTCTATTCAACATTGCACTGGGAGTTCTTGCTAGGTCAATTAGTCAAGGAAAAAAACAAAAACAAAAACAAAAAAAGCCAGACATCCAGATTGGAAGGGAAGAAGTTTTGTGGGTTGTTTTTTTTTTTTTTTAACCTACATATGACATGTGGAAAATCCTAAAGAATCCATAAAAGAACTATTAGAACTAATAAATAATTCAGCAAGCTTGCAGGTCCAAGATCAATATAAAAAAATCAATTTTATTTTTACATACTAGTCATGAACAATTAGAAAATGAAACTAAGAAAACAACTCCATTTACAAACCATCAAAAGAATGATATGCTTGGGAATAAATTTGACAAAAGGAGTACAAGACTTGCACATGTAAAACCATAGAACATCACTGAAAGGAAAGGAAGGATATCTAAATAAATTTGAAAACATCCCAAGCCCATGAATTGGAAGACTTACATTGTTCAGACTGAAAAACTCTCTGAATTGACCTACACTTTTCAGTGCAGATCTTGTCAAAATTCCAGGTGTTTTGTTTTTGTTTTTGTTTGTTTTTTAGAAATGGATAAGTTTTCCTAAAATTTATATGGAAATGCAAGGGACCCAGAATAGCCAAAACAAGCTAGAGATTTCACATTTCCTGATTTCCAAAGCTTACTACAAATCTACAGTAATCAAGAGTATATACTAGCATAAAACTCTATGGAATAGTATTGAGAAATCAAAAATAAACTCTACAGTTACAGTCAAGTGATTTTCAACAAAGATGTCAAGACAACACAATTGGAGAAAGAAGAGTCATTTCAAAAATTATGATGGGATGTCAAATGGATATCCATATTGAAAAGAAAAAAGTTTGACTGCTATCTCATACCACATACAAAAATGAACTCAAAACAGATTAAAGACCCACATGTAAATTGCTAAAAGCATAAAACTCTTAGAAGAAACATTGGAGTAAATCTTTGCAACCTTATATGGGTAATGGTTTTTAAGATAAACACCAAAAGTTCAAGCAACA
The DNA here is from genome assembly GCF_024610735.1 of Ursus americanus. Classification (NCBI taxonomy): domain Eukaryota; kingdom Metazoa; phylum Chordata; class Mammalia; order Carnivora; family Ursidae; genus Ursus; species Ursus americanus. Next base: position 7,293,548 of record NC_142155.1, on the reverse strand, counting down.
ACAACAACAAAAAAAAATGGATAATTTGCCTTTCCTAAGATTGAAAACAAGGCAACAATATACATTCTTACTTAATATTTTACTGAAATACAGTCAGTATAATCAGATTTTTTTTAAAAGGAAGAAATAAAACCATATAAAGATTGAATAGAAAAAAGTTTTTATTTTTATACTTAATCTTAGTCAAAAGGCCAAAAAGTAATTAACTGTTTCTATCTTTAGGTGACATGTTTGTCTATGTAGGCATAGATTTTGTACAAGAATAAAAAACACGTAGACCTAATAAGTGCATCCACTAAAATCATAAGACATTATACTGTAAGTGCCTGATATTAAGCTTTTTTATGATAATGTAAGCACTTGATATTAAGCTTTGATTACCAAGGCACTCATTTCAAAGACATCCTTCTCAAATACACATATTGCTAGTTGCAAGACACAGCTACTAGCAAATAATAAAATAAAAAACCAGGCTGTCCCCACCCCGAAGTTCCCCTTTTAGAAAACCCTTGGTAGCCTAGATAACAGACCACTCGAGTGACTCTGCTTTTCCCTTTCTGTGCTCTAACTCCCACTCTTCGATTTTAAATTTGCCAGTAAAGAATAAACTCATGAGGGGCGCCTGGGTGGCTCAGTCGTTAAGCGTCTGCCTTCAGCTCAGGGCGTGATCCCGGTGTTCTGGGATCGAGCCACACATCAGGCCCCTCCACTGGGAGCCTGCTTCATCCCTCTGCCTGTGTTCCCTCTCTTGCTGGCTGTCTCTCTCTCTGTCAAATAAATAAATAAAATCTTTAAAAAAAAAAAGAGTAAACTCATTAAACCCTAGGCACCCCACCCTTCACCCTATTAAAAGCAGAGCCCTGGATTCATGTTCCCTCTTCCTCTATCCGTGACTTCATGGTGAGGTCCTCAGGTATTCCATATATCCTCCAGGATCTGTGTGTAATACATCTTGTTCATCCAAGTGTCCCAGTGGTTTTTGCTGAGGTACAAATTGCAATAAGAAAAGCACCACAAGGGTTGATCTAGCCTCAACATTGACTCCTGTTAGAGAACGTCTATTGGAGCTTACCACAAGTGGTAAATGCCTCAGACATCTCTAGTCCATAGCATCATTAGCAGTAGTCTGCGAACCAGCACAGCAGATATACAGAACATAAGGTAGACAGAAAAAAAATCAACTAAATTTCTATATACTAGATATGAACAACTCAACACTGAAATTAAAGACACAATACCATTTAAGGTCACTCAAAATTAAATGAAGTACTCAAGAATAATCCTAGCAAAATATGTATAGTTCTTGCATACTGAAAATTATAACACACTATGAACAAAACCAAAGAATATGTATATAAATGGAAAGACATATCCTGTTCATAAGTTGAAAGACTTAACATAGTAAAGATGTTGATTCTCCTTTAATGGATAAATAGTTGAACCTAATTCCTGTAAAAATCTCAGCAAGATTTTTGTGCATATTAGATAAGATTATTTTAAAATCTACATAGAAAAACAAGGGAATTCAAATGGCTAAAACAATTCTGAAAAAAAGGGGGGGAGTAGCCTAACTAATGTCAAGACTTTGTATGTATTTGCAGTAATCAAGACTCTGGTGGTATTGGCAGAGGGATAGACGCACAGATCAATTAAACAGAATAGAAAGCCCTGAAATCACTCCATATAAATATGGCCTGCTAATTTTTGACAAAGTCACAAAAGCTATCATTGGAGGACAGATAACCTTTTCAACAATGGTGCTGGAGCAATTGGTTTGTGCTAGGGAGAAAAAAAAGAACCTCGACTTATACCTCGCACTTTATAGAAAAATTCACTTGGGGCGCCTGGGTGGCTCAGTCGGCTAACCGTCAGACTCTTGATTTCAGCTCAGGTCATGATCTCAGGGTCGTGAGATCGAGCCCCTAGGAAGGCTCTGTGCTCAGTGTGGAGTCTGCTTCAGATTCTTTCTCTCTCTCCCTTTAGCTCTCTCTTTCTCTCTCTCTCTCAAATAAATAAATAAAATCTTTAAAAAAAAAGAAAAATTCACTCAAATGGATAACAGACTTGAATGTAGAATATAAAATTATAAAGCTTTTAACATGAAGCCACAGTAAATCTTCAGAATTTATGGTTAGACAAAGGCACCTTGACACCACAGGCAAAATGCATATAAAGAAAATTTGATAAATTGGACTTCATCAAAATACTTTTGCTCTGTGAAAGACCCTGTTAAGATGATGAAAAGACAAACTACAGACTGGAAGAAAATATTTACAAAACATATATCCAACAAAGGTCTAGTATCTGGAATATATACAGAACTATTAAAACTCAACAGTAACACAAACAAACAAATTTAAAAAAAACCCTGAAAACACTAAAAAAAACCAACCTAATAAGAAAATAAGCAAAAACATGAAAAGACATTTCACTGAAGAAGATGTGAAACTGGTAGAATGTGTAAAAATGGTACAGCTGATCTGGAAAACAAGCTGACGTTTTATTTAAAAAACTCAACGTACAATGAAGAAATACAAATTTATATTGACAAAAACCTATAAATGAATGTCGAGAGCAGCTTTATTCATAATAGTCCCAAACTGGAAACAATCCAAATGTCCTTGGTGAATGATTAGACAAACTGTGAAACATCCAGATCATGGAATACTAATCAGCAATAAAGAGGAGCAAAGTATTGATACACACAACAACTTGGATGAATCTCTAAATAATTATGCTGAGGTTAAAAAAAGCCAATATCCAAATATTACATATTTTATGATCCCATTTACACAACATTTTTGAAATGAAAAGTTATAGAATGGAGAACTAATTATTGATTTCTAGGATCTAAGTAACAAGATGGGAGGGAGGAGGGAGAGAAATCTGTGTGGCTACAAAAAAAGGCAAAATGAGGAATCCATATGATGACGGCATATTAATTATATCGAAGTCAATATCCTGGTTGTGGTATTCTACTATTGTTTTGCAAGTTGTTACCATTGTGGCAACTGGATTAAATATATGTGGGTTTTTTTTTTGATATTATGATATTATCTTACAACAGTAGGAGAATCTACAATCTCAAAATAAAAAATTTTATTAGAGAAAGCTTGAGTGTTAAAAACATAAGAAAGGAAATAACAGAAGAAACACTTTGCAGCACAGAATAGATGAAATTTGGTTGCAGGAAAGAAATGGAGAGAGGCTACCTCTATCGTTTATTATTTTTTGGTAAGATTGTACTCTATAGCATTCAAAATACAATAATTATTATCTACTTTTTTCAAGGCATTGAACCCTACTCTAAGAGTACTGTGTTTTATGTTTATATTCAAACCAAATGCTAAAACATTCTTGTATAGCTTAAAAAGTCAACATTGATTTAGCCTAACCTCTATCCTTTCTAAGGGCTGATAATGGTTGATTAATGAATGTATTGTTTTGTATCAAAATTACTTTGAAAATTTTAGGTTGAATCATCATTCTCTGAGTTAATAGTGTCCATTTATACCATCTCAAATAAATGGACACTAACCATTATAATAAAGGCAACAAGACTTTGGGTAGTGTAATTGGCATCGATAGCACATGAGAAATGTATTTCAGTAAATGTAATCGTCAACTCTTCCATCCAAACCGGGAAATTGCTTCTAAATGAAAGAATCATTACACGGGCTGACCATGGCAAATGACTGGGTTGTTACTATGGAAAAAGCAATTGCAACAATTAACCAAGGCCACCAATCACAGTAATTAATTGTCAGAACTGAGGCTGTCTTGCTGAGGAGAAGGTCAGAATGTGAAAAGCAAAAGTATAGGAATACAAGCGAAATCACAGAGTTGTATGAGGACTGATGTCAAGTTGGAACAAGGCTTATAATTAAACATTTAAAGGATCCCCCAACAGAATGTAAGTCTGAGATTGATCCCAAATCAGGAGATGTACTCAGTAGGGAAAGAGTCAAAAAAACCCTCAAGTGAGTACCAAAAACCAGGGTGTCTGAACAGACCCTTCATGAAAGCAGGAGGCCCCCAAGAAAAGTTTGGCAGAAGGTGGGACCAGTAGTCTGAGGGGCAACATTTAACAAGAATACCACTAACCGCATGCCTGGCCTTGAGAGACATGGTGTGTGATAGAATAAAACAGATTATTTTTGAGAAACCTGCAAGGAAAGGAGTGTCCTTAAGAGAAAATAATTGAAAGCGAGAACATTTCCATTTTGCTGAATATAGAACTCGAATTTCATAGAGCAGAAGTATGGAATTAGAAGACACATGAAGGCAGCATGGAGAAAAAGAGTCTGGGTGATAATCACTAACCAGGAAGAAATGAACTTTCGCTGATGACTGAGGTGAACAGTGCTATCAGGCGCGGTGGCAGGTGAATGAGAAGTGAACTTTGTGCTGTTGTCCATTAGCTACCCCAAGATTGTGACAGCTTATAAAAAGGTGACTTTCTGAAAGTTGCTCATGTAATGATGTTTATAGTTGGTAGACATCTGTCAAAGACAGAACATTTTACAGGCAAGAAATAGAAACGTTTCTGTGTAAGTTCATTCATTCAGCTTCGTGCAAGACATTGCACCAGGCACTGAGGATGTAGTTGTGTGCAAAACAGACCAAATCCTTACCTTCAAAAAGCTTGCATTCTAGTAGGAAGGACAGAACGGGCTCAGATTGGTATGAAGGGCTACTCGGTGTGTCAAGGTCAGGTTTCTACGTATGTTCATATCCTGTGTATGCATGTACATGTATGGCAGTGAGGGGATATTATCAGATAGGGAATAGCAATAATGCCTCAACGGAATAGTAGGAATATGCAGCAGCTATACGAATCCAGAAGAATTCTTCCTAGGCCTGGTAGGTGCTCTTTTTAGTTTAATGTAATGCAATTTAATTTAACTTTATTTAGTTCAACTTAATTTATTGTATCTCTCTTTCTCTACCTACTTACAACGTTATATAATCTAGTCTAATTTCTGAGCCCCTGAATTGAAACCTGCCCTTACTTCTGTGTCATTTAATTCCTGGTTCAACTCAATCTGTACTTGTGGCCTAAACTTTCGTATTTCTTATGCTTCCACAAGCTGTTTTTTTCCACTCAGTCTGTCTGGGTTTCCACAAGTTTGTTTATACCCCTGCCTGAACTTTGTTCCTAATCTTCTACTCAGTTCCAGGTTGCAGGGATTTGTTTCCTAGATCCCAATTTTATCCTAATTAGGAACTGGCTCACATCTATTGAGGACTCAACTGAAAAGAATACAGATATTCATAATAAATAATCTGCTAAATAATATAACATAAACACTTTCAAATTTATAATCTTTCCTCTATCTACCGAGATTCCTCACTTTGGAATGGTACTAAATACTTATAACTTTGCATAGGAATTTGTCTCATGGCTTTTATTTGAATCAATTAATGCATTTAATGCTTTCAGAATATCATTGTTATTTCCAAAATTCTTTCTTGAATTTTCTCAGGAAACCAATGCTAATGGTAAACAAAAATAAAGAAATTTGCTTCTTCAAAGCATAAAGTATAACTTAACTCACGGTGGTAAAAAATCTTGGCAAATCATAGGGTGAACCAAGAACACTGGACAAGATAACATCAGAGAACTATGGTGTTATCTCTCTGATTACTCTCACTGCCATGGTGATAGAAAAGGGAAGGAATTTTGGAGAAATTCTAATTTGGGATATTCTAATATTCCTGCTTATACATCTGAGTGAATAATTTGGATGCCCTTGTGTCCAATAAAATCTCTTAAGATTCTTCCACCCAGTAAGAGTTTGAATTCCTTCAAGTTATACCAAGACTCAAAAATGTCCAGAGCTACTAAAATGGGGGGTAGGTGGGGTGTGGGTAGAACCCTCATCCGCATGCAGACATCTTCTTTCAGTGAAGAGCCATCAGCTCTTTCTATGGTATTCATTTTTGCTAGGCTTGGTACCACGTTTGTAACATGTAAAAGAGGCAGGATGGCTGAAGTGTAAGTCGTAGTCACATACATCAGCAGCTGTCAGGGACAAGGGAATGTAACAATGGACTGTATAATTGGGGATGTGGGCAAGGCTTCAAACTGGGAAAGAGAGAACAGGTGCATGTGTCAGGGAAAGCCTAAAAATTGCATCTCAGCTTATGACTATTGTTGCCAAGGCAGAGAGGGAACATCCATTCTCTGCCCTGATGCTAAGCACCATTCTTTTCTGAGGGTTAATAGAGTATGGCAGGTGTGTTCTGATTTACAGAGTAGAGAAGGGTTTCACACATGCAAGTTATATAGATACTGGGGAGTCATCAATGTCCTAATAATGTTACACAATTCATGTAATCCATTTCCTTCATTGAATTCTATTATCCCACTGAATTAAGTCAGAAAGTGTTAATGTGGAAAAAAAATCTGTCAACAACTATGTCTCAGAACACTGGTTGAATACGGGTTTAGAAAAATATCTAGGTCCATGTTATGTGGTAGAAGGACTCTTTCCATAGCCAACATGCTCATGAGCAATGCATTCTAATGCAGCCCAGTAGGAAAATTATGCCTCCTTTTAAAAACACACACATTGCAATTTCTTTTTTTTTTTTTTTAAGATTTTATTTATTTATGTGACAGAGAGACAGCCAGCGAGAGAGGGAACACAGCAGGGGAGAGGGAGAGGAAGAAGCAGGCTCCCAGCATAGGAGCCTGACGTGGGGCTCGATCCCAGAACTCCGGGATCACGCCCTGAGCCGAAGGCAGACGCTTAACGACTGCGCTACCCAGGCGCCCCACACATTGCAATTTCTTAAAGTATTGGAAGATTCATGCTGCTTTCATGGCTGATAGGGATTACTGTGGTTGTCAGACTGGAGAAGGATACGTATGACTCATGAAGAGTTAGAGTATTATTCCGGGGACTCAACTACTTTCTCTGTCAAAGTTCAGTTTTATTCTCTATGTATAGAGAGGAAATGTGCATTTTATTGGAATTTGGGAAGCACTGGTTTTATTTGGATTTCATTGGAAATCATGATTTCATTGGAATTGTATTATGTTTGCTTGTTTTAGCACATACTTACATATTTTAAAAAGTATTTTGTTTATTTATTAGAGAGAGAGAGCACGAGCAGGGGAGGAAGGGTGAGCAGAGGGAGAGGGAGAAGAAGAAGACTCTCTGCTGAGTGGGGAGCCCAATGTAGGGCTCCATCCATCCCAGGACCCTGGGATCGTGACCTGAACCGAAGGCAGACGCTTAACTGACTGAGCCACCCAGGCGCCCCTGTTTTAGCACATGCTTATTGAGCGCTTACTATATAGGTCAAACCATTCTATGTGCCTTAACAAATCTTCACTCACTTAATCCTTATTAGCCTTTTATAAGGCAGGTAAAATTATTCCCATTTTATACTTGGGGAAACTGAAGGCCTGAGAGCTTGAGTAACCTCCCACATTCAGAGAGCCAGCCTATGAGCAGCAAACCAAACCTGCAAGGATCGATATCTATAGGATGTGTTCATTACCACAACATTACGTGCCCTTGTCTTTTTATTTCTTAGCTATTGTGATATTCAAAGATTCAAAGTATCTTGGATATTAACCTAGAGGGTATTATGCTAATTGAAATAAGTCAGACAGAGAAAGACAAATACCATACGATTTCACTTATATGTGAAATCTAAAAAACAAAACAAATTAATAGACAAACAAAAAGCAGAATCAGACCTATAAATACAGAGAATAACCTGATGGTTGCCAGAGGCAGGGTGGGTGGTGGGATGGGCAAAATGAACGAAGGGAAGTAGGAGATACATACAGGCCTCTGGTTATGGAATGAATAAGTCACAGGAATAAAAACACAGCGTAAGGAATTCAGTCAGTGATATTGTAATAGCGATGTAATGGGACAGTTGGTAGCCACGCTCATTGGTGAGCATAATATAATGTGTAGAGTTGTCCAATCACTATGTTGTACACCTGAAATTAATGTAACATTGCATTTCAACTATCTTCAAATAAAAAAATTTAAAAAAACTTGGAATGGATAAAATTTTTTTTAAAAACTGGTTCCACCGCCAACACTAGCGCATGAAAAATTGGAGAAAAAATGACTTCAGTTTCCAGTAAATGTGAACGAAATGTGTAGCATAATTGCTTAAAAGTATGTTTTTAATCTTAGGCTACCTGAATAGCACCCTATAACAGTAATCGCTAGCTCGGGTGGGTCCTGTATTGCTTGGCTCACGACTGGAATAGTGTGCTGCAATAGTGACTGTTAACACGTACCTGGACTCTGACTGAGATGGTTGCTCCAGCAGCATTACGTACACCCATATTGGGTTAGGTCCTGAGGCATAGAGTGCAGGGTGCTGCCTAGAGGAATGGTAGCGTACTCTGAAGACATGTGAATGTGGAAAGTGGGGGCAAAAACTGGTCGGGAGAAGGAGTGTTGGCATGATAGCTATTTTTAAATATTGGAACGTCTACAGCATAGGGAATAAACTTGTCCACACTTACTTCGGAATTGAAGGGCAAAAATAACAGGAAGAAACTTTAGGCCTAACAGATATTTAAATTCTTCAGAGCTGATCAACAGAATCACTGGGTGTGTTCCAGGTGGAAAATCACCTGATCTGGGGCCATGGGTGACAGTGATGCAGAGGGTATTGTTGCAAGGGTGAGAGGTCAGGGTTGGTCACATTAGCTACATTTCTTCCCACCTCAAGATTTTATGGCTTTTTAGGAAAGAATCTGTATAGGACTCAGAATTTTAAAACAGGGTATAAATTCCTGAGAACCGTTTTTGCCAGATCCATCTTTCTCAGTGCTCACCATGTGATGACCTGTCATGTACATTAAACTCAGCCTGTGAAGCTTCCTAAAATCAGCTTTCACTTCCAAAAATTAGAGAGCTACAATAGAGGTCAAGGTCAGTAGAATCTTCTAGTACAGGGTTTTTCAACTTTGGAACTACTGACATTTGGGGATGGATAATTCATTTTTTGGGGGGGACATCATGGGATATTTAACAGTGTCCCTGGCCTTGATCCATAAAATGTCAATATCTTTCTTCCCTCATCCCTCAAGTAATGACAACCAAAAATGCCTCTAAATATTGCCAAATGTCCAGTGGGGAACAAAATTGTCCCAGATTGAGAACCACTGCCACAATATTATTAAATAATTAGGTATAACAAATTTTAAAAATATGACCACAAGGGAAGGGAGGGAAAACTGAATGGGAAGAAATCAGAGAGGGAGACAAACCATGAGCGACTCTGGACTCCAGGAAACAAACTGAAGGTTACAGAAGGGAGGGGGGTTGGGGAATGAGGTAAGCAGATGATGGGTATTAAGGAGAGCAGGTGTGGTGATGAGCACTGGGTATTATACGCAACTAATGAATTGTTGAACACTACATCAAAAACTAATGATGTACTATATGCTGGCTAATTGAATATAATAATTTAAATAAATAAATAAATAAATAAATACTAAAAATAAAAAAAATATTAAACATAACCAAGAGAGGGAAAATGAGTAAGAAGCTAAAATGCATGTATAATTCTGACTTTAGTAATTCAAGACTGTGTTTTGCTAAAAGCAACATTATTAAATGTAATTTCACTGTATATTTCATGGAAGTATTTTAAGAAAAAAATTTTAATTCTGTGAATCACTAAGAACTTTTTTTTTAAGTCAGCATTCTGATAGATATGCCTTCAGTGTTGACTAAATGATTCAATTCATTCAAACTTCTTAAATTGTGTCTGGTACATAGTAATCAATACATAAGGGTTTGAAGATATTCAGACTTCCAGTAAACATGTTTTTGTATACTCTTTTTAATGTTACAAAATGATAGTCAAGAATATTATGTCTTGCTATTTACTATAATATATGGTTTGTATTTCAGAGGCACAAGTTATATTGGATAAACACCTAATACATACTTGTGCATAAATTAATTGAATAAATGTATAAATAAATGAATGGATATCTTTTATTTTTATCAGTATTCCAGGAGACACATACCACATCTTTACTATATGCAAATAATGATAATAGGTTTTATATTTGCAAAATATTTGATAAAATGCTTATCTGAGATAACTTAAAAGGAAGATAATGTCTCTAATGAGTCTGTTCAGGTGAACAGGTTGGACAACAGCATAGTAGTAGCAGGGATTAAATGTTATTTATAGGAATGAAATTTGAAAAGAGATATGTTTAGAAAGAAGCAGCAAATTTTCTAGCAAGAATAAAAAGGACATAGAGAGTTCAGGAATCTAGTACTTGTCAATTTGGAAAGGAAACTTTTCAACACAGCTGAATAAAACTTGGGTTCTATAGAATGGATCAAATAAAGGGTGCAAGTCTTCATGTTGTTAAATTTTTAAGTTTAGATGCTCAGTAATACCTCAGGGAGAAAAGGTAAAAGTTTTAGTCATGTCATGAATACCTCAGAGGTTCAAGATACCTCTAATTAAATCTAGAGAAAGAAGCATGTATCTTGAAGAATTATAGCACGTGAAGTTGACTACTATTAAATAAAAACACAGCTAAGTTTGGTTTTAAAGATTTTTTTTATTTGAGAGAGAGAGTGCAAGCAAGCAGGGGTGGACCAGAAGGAGAAAGAGGGAGAGAATCTCAAGCAGACACCCTCTGAGGGCAGACCCCAGCTCTGGGCTTCAACTCATGACCTTGAGATCAGGACTTGAGCTGAAATCGAGAGTTGGAGGCTTAACTGACTGAGCCGCCCAGGGGCCCCAGAATATAACAAAGTTTTTAAAAGAGTTAAAGACTTAGTATACCAACTAAAATATCAACAGTTTGAACTAAAAAAAAGAGTATGACTATCAAATACTTAAAATGGACCTTGGGACCTCAATCTTCTAGAGACAGGAGGCCAACTGAGAAATCGGCCCAGCCCCAAAGATGTAGCCATGGAGTCAAGGAATGAGAGTGTCCAGTCCCCTGAAGAAGCTACCCCTAGGGAGTAGACTAGGAGCCTAATGAAGGACCACTTCCCCCAACCCACTTCCAAGGGTAGGGGTTCCTTATAATGCCTGCTCAGCAAGATGTCAGGATTGCTAACTGTCTGTAGTGCTAGAATGGGGCTGTTTGGTCACTATTATGTTTTCCCTCATTCTTTACTTATATAGTGTTTATTAGCGATAGATAACTTTTCTTTTTCTCTCATTTTCAAATCAAGAAAAAACACCTTGTACTTAATACAGATTATCTTAAAGCACTGGACTTTGAGCTGACTAAAAATCAGCTGGAGCTCTTGGGTTTTCTTTATCCTAGGAGAAGTAAGTATATATTGCATGTGGAAAGGACAGTGACCTGAATATTTATAACTCAAAGGGTATGTTCTCTTAGTCATTAGGGCTATTCACAGATGTTCAGTACTTTTATTCCAGACACATGGTAGGATTGGATTTATCTGCCACTTGAAGTCAGATATTCCTTGTGGCTTGCTTTAGCCAATAAAATTTGAATGAAATTGCTATGTGTCACTTCCAGGCAGAAGTATTAAATCCCAGAACATGTATGTCATATTCTCTTGTATTTAATTGTCTGAACATGGACGCTTGTGTCAAGATGGTGCCTCCATCAACCTTGCCAGCCCACAGAAGGCATGTAGCACTGTTAAGAAGTAAATTCCACTATTCCAAACCATTGAAAGTTTTCTAATTGTTGGTTTTCACAGCATAACCCAATATGTTCTGATTGACACCTCTATGAATTCTTTTTAAGATCTGTGAAGTCATCAAATGTTTCTATAAAATTCTATGAAAAACTTATTTGTCATGTAATAAAATTAGTTAGGATATAAAAAAAGCTTTAAAAAGATGATATAAATAAAAACTACATTTTCTTTCACATTTTTCAATGACTTCCATTCTAATTTCTTTTCAGGATTTTTTCTAATGATTACTGAATTATAAACATTTTTGTCAACATTTTTAAAGAATGCAAAAACTTATAACAATATAGAATATAGAATATGGATTTCTCTAAAGTCCCATAAATTCCATAATGCATTAATAATCATTATTGAACATAATTTTAGAACATTAAGGCATTTTTTACTGGTTCTTTTTCACCTCATTAGGCATATTGAATCTTTATTCTACTGTGTAACTGGAGGATTAATCCAATTCTATTCCCCATTTCCAAACACATACCCATTCAGTAGAAGCCTGTCAGTTACCTTTCTTTTCCTTTCCTACCAGAAGTACAGAAATGATTATTCCAGAACCATATGGACAAAGTGCATTGTCCACGAGTCTTAGCTCCCAGGGTATTGTGGCACAAAGTTAATTAAGGCTTTAAAAACATGAATTTACTGATGGTTTTATTATTCCATTGTCTTCAGTAAAATGGCAGGAATAGCTACTTTATTAAATATGGTTCACAATACAATTGACATTTAATTCCTTTTTAAAAATTTTTGTCGAGAATTCAAGAATGTGCTGCACAGTGGTTATATCTTCAAAAACTCATCAGAAGTGGGTGGAGAGGGTAGTGAATTCAATCAAAAATCTTATTAGAAACAGAAATAATCAGTTTATCAAAGGGAATTAATTTGGGTATGCTTCTCCCTCATTTTATTTTAGCGCTTTTGGTACTGCAATAAAATATACAAAATTTTCTCTTTCAAGATCAATATTCATTTTCTCTAGTATGTCTGATTACAAAGAATTCTTTCCTCTCAGTAGATCTATGAAATGCTATTTTGTTTAAGTCATCTGATTAAAAAGAAAATGTAACCGGACCCTGGAAGTAAGTGTAGAAATAAAATACCCTAGTGATACCATTCCAAAAAATGCAACGTATAAATTTTCATTAAATTAAAGGGCACAATGCCCTTATATTTATAGAAAAGGTTAGGACTTAAGCAAAGGCTTGCTTTAGAGCTATGGAGTGTTATTTCAGAAAATGTCTTGTGAGTGAATCTTAACGGAGTGATATCAATGGAACAATGAGTGGAAGGTGAGTTAAGGTAGCAATATCTAGAAAGGCTTCAGGAGACAATACGCTGTTGATTTTCACACTGCCCACATTTAAAATTTAGACAGTCACATTTTGTATCTATAATTTTAAATTACATTTTAAATTGACTTCATAAATACATGCATGATTTATACATTTTACACTAAGCAATTTCTTTAAAAAATTTATGATGCCATTGTTTTTTCTTCAAGCTACGTTTTCCTCCACAATTTGGGGGGCTGGGTTCTGAGCCTCCAGTTTCCTTAGGTTGTATCATGAGTTCACCCAATCTTGGACGTGCCATAGATGTCAAGGGCCTGGCTCTGCTTATAATGCCTTTCTTTTTCTCTCTGGTGAATACCTAGTTATTCTTTTTTTTTTTTTTAAAGATTTTATTTATTTATTCGACAGAGATAGAGACAGCCAGCGAGACAGGGAACACAAGCAGGGGGAGTGGGAGAGGAAGAAGCATGCTCTCAGCAGAGGAGTCTGATGTGGGACTCGATCCCAGAACGCCGGGATCACGCCCTGAGCCAAAGGCAGACGCTTAACCGCTGTACCACCCAGGCGCCCCATATTCTTCATGACTCTATTTACATTCCAACTCAATAAAACCTTTCATAATCCCCTCAGGCAGTTACTTGATATTTCTTCTGTGATCCCATGATATTTTATTCACAGCACTTTTATAACTTCACATGTTATTACATCCCATCTATTTAGACATCTCTTACACTGTGAGAACTTTGAGGGTAATTACTGAGTCTTTCTTCTCTATGATCCAAATACTTAAGATAGTGTCAGCCACATGATAGGATTCATGTTAGTTAGATGAATGGATGATTCTATAAATACTCATTTTTATTGTAGCAAAGACTAGTAATCATTCTTCAACATCTTGCCTTCTGCCTTTAGAAATAGACACCAATCCCTGAGTTTTAGCTGAGCATATAGTTGCTCAGTTACAAAAAATTTCTCCTTATCTGTGAGTCATTCGTGTGATAAGCTTTTACCAATGGTATTCGAGCACAAGCGAAGGGTGCAACTTTCTGTGCTTTCCCTAAAAAGAAGTGACGTATCTTCTGCTTATTTTCATTACCTTATCCACAGCCTAAGTATCAGATATGGTGCCATTTGGGCCCCTTTGGCATGCAGACCCGGACTACACCTGAGGGAGAGGGGAACAACACTTCTGGAAGAAACTGGAAACCTAGAAGACTTCATAAAACACAGCCACCTTCCCACAATATACTGTCTACTTCCTCTTGAACTGTGATGAGAGAGAGAAATAATGCCTTTCTCTATGGTATTTGAGACATAACCATTGGAATTGCTTTGTTATAGAAGTTTAACCTATATAATCACTTCCACTATCCTATATTCCATGAGATATACCTGCCCTTCATGCAGGAAATTAGTCCCATGGCAGGTCCCTTCAGCAACTTTCAGACCTGATGAATACTGCCATGCCCTCTCTAGCTGCAGCGATTCGCACTAGCATACAGCGAGCTATGGTCCCAGGAACCCACGCCAGCACCTGATGGCAGTACAACTCCAAACAGCTGTAGCAGCTCTGCTTCACCAGCCAGGACCAGTGGCTCCAGCAGTTCCCAATAGTTTCTTCTCTCGGCAGCTCTCCCAGAGTTTTTCAAGTCTGTTCCTTTGTCACCAGCTAGCTGTTATCCTCTCAGCATCTAAATGACTGTATCTAGTGGTGCGTTAAAAATACTTAACTAGCTCTCTCTCTCTCTAAAAAAGAAAAAGCTCCTGTTTATCTGCTGATTTCCACATGTGAATATGTAAATACTCACAGCATGGCCAATTTCATGCCAGCAATGTGACATCACCGATGTGGAAAATGTGGAGCTGAGAAGCACTGCACCCACTTGGCTTTGTGATCTCCAACGTCTCCAACACACCACTGACTATCTACTGTGCAAAACAAACCATCCAAACTTAATAGCTTCAAACAAAAACTCATTCTTTGCTTATAATTCCTGACAGTAAATTTGGGAGCACTGTGTGGTTCCTCTGCTGTGTTCTCCTGGGGCCGCTCATGTGGTTGGAGTCGATCGGCATCTCAGTAGGGACTAGATTGACTGAGATGCCTTCAGTCACCTGTCTGGTAGCCGGTGTTCACTTTAAGCTAGGATACTTTAAGTCTCCTCCCATGGATTCCCATACTATGGGGAGCTAGTTTAGGTCTTTACCTGGTGATTCCAGGACAGATTTTTAAGAGGATGATAGAAGTAACGTCAGTGCTCAATGAAGACTTTGCTCTGAAGTCCCATATTTTTCCCTACTTGCATTCTATTAGTGAAAGCAAGACATAGGCCATCCAAATTCAACACAATAAACCATTTTGATTAGACAAGAAAGGTTAATTAGTAACCTTTTTTCTTTGCACTTATAAGCCTGCTTGGTATTTGAAACTATAGCCACAAAATTAGGATGATTACTATAAATTAAAAACAAACAAATCAGAGAATAACAAGTGTCGATAAGGATGTAAAGAAATTTGACCTCTTGTGCACTGTTGGTGGGAATGTAGAATGGTGCAGCCACTATGGAAAGCAGTATGGTAGTTCATCAAAAAATTAAACAGAATTACAATATTATCCAACAAATCCACTATTGAGTATATACCCCCCAAAACTGAAAATAGGAACTTGAAGAGATATTTGTTCATCTATGTTCATAGCAGCGTTATTCCTAATAGCCAAAAGGTGGAGGCAGCCCAAGTATTGATGGGAAGGAAATTTGGACACACATTACAACATGGATGAACCTTGAGGAAATAAGCCTGTCATAAAAGGACAAATATTGTTTGATTCCACATACATGGGTTACCTAAAATAGTCAAATTCATAGAGACAAAAAATAGAATGGTGTTTACCAGGGGCTATAACAGTTATGGTTTAATAAGTGTAGTTTTTTTTTAGTTTTGCAAGGAAAAAAGAGTTCTGGAAATGGACTGTGCAACAATGTGAATGTACTTAACATTACTGAACTACACACTTAAAAATGGTTAAGATGGTAAGTTTTATGTTTTTTTGTATTTTTCCATAATTAAAAAAACACACAGCCACAAATTCTTTAACAGCCATTGAGAGGTAGGCTCTCTGTCCCTTCCCCTTGAATGTTGGTGAGTTTTGACTCTCTTGAAGTCAAGAGAATGAGGTGGAAGAATGACACATGAATTGTGATGCTATATCAGTGAAGACAATACAAATTCCACCTTGTGTCCCAGGACACTTCCTTGTGGAGTCCCGAGTTTTCACA
Source organism: Ursus americanus (assembly GCF_024610735.1). Taxonomy (NCBI): domain Eukaryota; kingdom Metazoa; phylum Chordata; class Mammalia; order Carnivora; family Ursidae; genus Ursus; species Ursus americanus. Next base: position 7,277,275 of record NC_142155.1, on the reverse strand, counting down.
TAAGAATGCTGGTGACGTTATGGCCACCACGCATGGTGTGAAAGCTAAGCTACGTGGAGAAGTGAAGGTTAGTACAATTAACATCCCTAGCTTGTCTCAGAAAACAATCAGCATCTACTAACCAACACTTAAGTGAAGATGGCTCTAGATGATTCTAGTCCCCAGATGTAGTTACACTCAGCCCATTGAGTCTTCCTAGCTGAAGCCCCAGACATCAAAATAAAGAAAAAAAAAAAAAAAAGGGAAACCATTTCTCACAAAGCCTGGCCCAAAGTCCTGACCCATAGATTCAGTGAGCTTGATAAAATATTTTTAAGCCCTTAAGCTTTTTTTAAACTTCATTTAATAACTTCATTAATAGCTTCATTGAGGTATAATTCACACACCATAAAATTCATTCTTTAAAGTGCATAATTCAGGGATTTTTAATATGCTTACAGAGTTGTGCAACTACCTCCTCTGTCTAATTTTAGAACCTTTCATCACCCCAAAAGAAAGTATACCAATTAGTAGTCACTCCCCATTCCCTACTCCAGTTCTACTCTATGGATTTGCCTATTCTGGAAATGTAATGTAAATGGAATCATACTATATATGGCCTTTTGTATCTGGCTTCTTTCACTTAGAATGAGGTTCTCAAGATTCATCCATGTTTTAACATGTATCAGTATTTAATTCCTTTATATTGCTGAATAATATTCCATTGCGTGAATATACCACATCTTGTTTATCCAATCATTAGTTCATGGACATTCTGGTTGTTTCACTTTTTGGTTATTATGAATAATGATGCTATAAATATTCACGTACAAGGTTTTGCGTGGACTCGTGTTTTCAATTCTCTTGGACTTATATCCCTGAGGGTATAAGTGGTCATGTGGTAACTCTGCATTTAGCATTTTAAGGAACTGCCAAAATGTTTTCCAAGTGGCTTCACAATTTTACAATTCCACTAGTAATGTTGATGAGTGTCAATTTGTCAATATTTATTTTAGCTATCTGAGTGGGTGTAAAATAGCATGTCCTTGTGGTTTTGATTTGCATTTCCCTAATGACTAGTGAAATGAGCATCTTTTCATGTGCTTATTGGCAATTTGTATATATATATATATTTTCCCTAGTGGATGATAAATTTGTATGTGATTTCATAATAATGCAGTGTGAAACATTACTTTATAAAAGAAGACTTCAGAAAATATTTTAGATTAAAAGGTCCCAGCCTGAGCAGGAAAAGGGAGATGGTTTAATTACTCCCTTAGTCTTCTTTTTACCACAACTGATATGTGCTAAGTAGGTCTGTTCATTTAAAGGAGTTTTACCCTATCAGACAGATGACATTCAAATAAAGAAATTATACATTCCATAAAAGATAAATTAAATTTGTAATATATGTTGCTTCATAAAAACACAATAGATACATGAATATTATTTTTATTACTATAGATTACTATGAATTTGAGAATTCATAAAATTTGGAATGTTGCATCTTTGCCATGGATTCAGATTTCTACCAATGAGAAGCCAGGTACTGTTTCTTACCTAATTATCTAATTTATCTAAAGGTCCCCAAAATTTGGTTTTATTTCTGCATTAGCATTTAACAACTCTCACTTATACTGGAATTCAGTCTTTCTCAAACAAAATAAGATAAATATAATATGTTATAATGCTGATGAAGTTTCAGATCTATCCATTAACATTTCATAATCTAATAATAATACTAATTCAACTAGAGAAGTGAAATTTAAAGTATTTCACCTCCTGCAGGAATCCAAGACATTGAAACAATCTAATGAGGTTAATTGCTTAGATAATGAAAGAAGCACTTTTAATTCTATCCAGATACAATATACACTGACTGTTGACAAAGTGAGTTGATAATACCTAATGTCTAACTGAAGTCAAGCACAACTTCAGGTATTTCCCTGTTGCTCACTGATAGATTAGGAGCCAGTGTTTGGTAATACTTTATGGGCAACGATTCCTTAATACTTCCTGTCATGTGGAGTGTAATAGCAGTAGTTATGATCAATAATTCCATAAACCTAATAAAAAATTCTATTTCTCAAGAATTCTATTGGGAATCTATTTTTCTTTATACAGATAATAACCCTGACATTAAAGTGAAGTTTTATTTCACTTTATTTAAGTAAACAGGATCAGCTCAGCCAAATGTATCTTCAAAATCAAATTTTAAGATGACATTTTTACTAATTAATTAAAACAGCTGTATCATTAAATCAAATGGGCAATCTTAAGCCTGTGTAATATAAGAAAATGTTCCTTTCGTACTAAGAACAGACCACTTACTAAATAGTCCCACAAATTATAATCAAAACAAGCAAATTAAAAAATAAAGCCAGGAACACAGGTTTTCTGAGTGCTAGCCTACTTGCTGTCAGGTAGCTAAAATAGTGTTTTATTGACTAAGATTTTCATTTTCTGCTCTAGTGTCTATAGACATTGTCTATATGAATTTAGGGCTACGTGCTGCTGAGAATTTGGATGAAAATGGTATATGCCACAATCAATTTAATACAAGTATGTCTTCAGAATTTTTTTTTTAGCAAAAAACTAGATCTCTGAACTAAATATGTAGGGTAATTTGAAGTGAAATGCAAAGAATACACTTTTCATTAGATAATAATGTCTACAGATAATAACGTCTGCCAAACAGCAGACAGTTCACTAGAGATGGTTACCTCTCTGGACCCACTGAGACGGTGAAAGAAAATTCTCTGTTTTTCACTTAAAAGGATTTTAATTTTTAAAATTTGAAACCCCTTTAGTCTTTATTCCTCCCTCTCCCACTCTGCCCTCACCTAGCAAACAGCCAAGTGTTCTTGTTTGTCTTGTAATTATTTCCATGAGGTTCACTCTCCTGAGGTTTCTTGGGTTGTCTTATTTTCACCCCTTCCTCAGATGCTGCCCAAACTCTTCTAACTGCATAGTGCAAATATATACAGATGAAGAGTTCGGTACTAATAAAATAAGTACATAATTTTAAAACTGTAAAAATAATGGTCCAACATGCATAGGATTAAGTAGCAAATGGTAGTAGATATTCAGAAAATATTTTGACCTGATGTGGCTGATGTTATCAACTGATTGAAAATTAGCCTTTGAGAAGCTGAAATTGTAACATAACTGATTAGACAGAGCTTTATGGTGAAATGGGGCTTATATAAGATTTAGCTAGAATAGGAGAACCCCAGTGGGTGAGATGAAATAAATCAATAAAGCAGAGGTGGGGACTCTTAGTGCAGACAGGGAAAGGTATGTTAGCCCACCTAGGTGGGACAGAGCAGAGAAACCTCAGCCATAGCCTCGTAGAATCATCTGGAGAACTTGACCAATGCAGTGTCTATATCCCTCTCCTAGAGATTCTAATTCCATGGGGCAGAATGAATTTCAGGCATCCACTCTATAGCATGTATTTGCTTTTGAGATTATCCAAACCTATTAGATAAATAAGTAGTTCGTAAAGTATAGGCAAAACTTTTCAAGAAGTTTCAGTGTAGATAACTGGCCAGTGAGCGGAAGTATTTGTTTGTTTTTTTTTTTTTTTAAGATTTTTTATTTATTTATTTGACAGAGATAGACAGGCTGTGAGAGGGGGAACACAAGCAGGGGGAGTGGAAGAGGAACACAAGCAGGGGGAGTGGAAGAGGAAGAAGCAGGCTTCCAGCAGAGGAGCCCGATGTGGGACTTGATCCCGCAACGCCGGGATCACGCCCTGAGCCGAAGGCAGACGCCTAATGACTGCGCTACCCAGGCGCCCCGAGCGGAAGTATTTGTTAGACATAGCCAGATTTCACAGTGTGTGTTAAGAGTAAGATCAGAGAGGCACCTGGGTAGGTCAGTCAATTAAGCATTGACTCTTGATCTCAGCTCAGGTGCTCAGGTCTTGATCTCAGGGTCATGAATTCAAGCCCTGCATTGGGCTTCACACCAGGTACTTTAAAAAGAGAGAGAGATTAAGATAAATAGAAATATAAGATGCATTAAATATAAGTAGTAAATACCAAGAATGACTTTATATCTATGTGACACATAGGTACTAAATGTATATGAGACCAAACATACAAGAGGATTGGATAGTCATTAGGTCTCAATTTGACCACAGATTGCTGACACTCATTCTGCTTTATATGTCTTTGCCCAAAAAGCATGAAACAAATCCATGGCAGTTTGCAGGCTAATTGACAAGTAACAGCTGTGGCCAGGAGAAATTGGCCTTGTGTCTCGACAAAAGAGCAAGACCAAAGCGCCTTCCTTCTGTGAACTCAAGCATTCAAAATCTATTTCTGGTCCTCATAACCACACCATCAGCTGGAAAGGCTGATGTGGCAGAGAGAGAGATAGCACATACAAACACTGAAAACTCCAGGATACGTCCTGCTTGTATGCTATCCTAAATGTGTTAACTCACCCATAGCTTTCCTCTTGCTTCTCACTGTAAACTTTAAAATTGATTTAATAACAATGCCATTTGAATACTTTTACTTTGCCTGTGATCTCTGAAAGAGCTTGCTTGGTAGCCTAATTGAAGGCCACCATTAAAATAACCTAATTTCCTTTTCAACATAGCTAGTACCTTTGAAATGTTCCTCAAGTGGTTTTCATTCACATTGGGTTTGAGAATTGCTGGAATAGAAAATTTGAAGATCTGAAGGAAAATTACAGATGATGCAGGATGACTTTATATATGAGTTCGAGTGATTTATTCTATTATAGAGGCCAGTTGGAATCCATAAAATACAAAAATAACATTATAATATTGTGCATCTTAAAGATTGACTTGATAGTGGTACGCGCTCGGACCTGGATAACGTGAGAAGACCAAGAAATTTAGCAATGAATTAGAATAATCGAAAAAGAACATCATGATGAAATGAAGTTGGAATAGGATGAGAGCTTGTAAATTAACAGGAAGAGGAAATCTGGGAGACAGGGTGGACATTGAGGGTCATTCACTTCCCAACTCATGCTATGAGGCCAGGATTAACCAGATATAAGGACCAGACAAAAACATTATCAGAAAGTTAAAAATTGGGCTACCCTATGATCCAGCAATTGCACTACTGGGTATTTACCCCAAAGATACAGACATAGTGAAGAGAAGGGCCATATGCACCCCAATGTTCATAGCAGCATTGTCCACAATAGCTAAATCATGGAAGGAGCCGAGATGCCCTTCAACAGATGACTGGATTAAGAAGATGTGGTCCATATATACAATGGAATATTACTCAGCCATCAAAAAGAACGATTTCTCAACATTTGCTGCAACATGGACGGCACTGGAGGAGATAATGCTAAGTGAAATAAGTCAAGCAGAGAAAGACAATTATCATATGGTTTCTCTCATCTATGGAACATAAGAACTAGGAAGACCAGTAGGAGAAGAAAGGGATAAAGAAAGTGGGGGTAATCAGAAGGGGGAATGAAGCATGAGAGACCATGGACTCTGAGAAACAAACTGAGGGCTTCAGAGGGGAGGGGGGTGGGGGAATGGGATAGGCTGGTGATGGGTAGTAAGGAGGGCACGTATTGCATGGTGCACTGGGTGTTACACGCAAGTAATGAATCATGGAACCTTACATCAAAATCCAGAGATGTACTGTATGGTGACTAACATAATATAATAAAAAAATATTATTATAAAAAATAAACTTAAACTAAATTAAATTTAAAAAAAAAGGATGAATGAAGTGGGGGTAAACAGAAGGGGGAGTGAACCATGAGAGACCATGGATTCTGGGAAACAAACTGAGGGCTTCAGAGGGTAGATGGGTGCCCCCCTTCAGAGGGTAGATTGGGATAGGCCGGTGATGGGTATTAAGGATGGCATGTATTGCATGGAGCACTGCGTTATACACAAACAATGAATATACAATGTGTATACTGTGTTATACACAAACAATGAATCATGGACCATTACATCAAAAACTAATGATATACTGTATGGTGTCTAACATAACATAATAAAAAATAAAAATAAATAAATAAAAATAAAACCATTCTCCCTGAGAAAGAGAAGTTTAAATTATGATGATATCCACTGTGCTTGAGTATTTAAAAAATGTTAGGTATTTTAGACATGGACAGCTTATATAATGAACTTACAGCTTCAAAGGACCTTACTGACAACAGTTTATCAAAATATTCTTGTGGATGCAAAGTAGGTGGGCCATTTTTTGAAGAACTGGAAACTAATTCCAAAATGTCTAAAAAGCTTGTTGCTGGTAAGTAAAATATTAAGTGAGTGCCCCATACTACAATGTTTTTCCAAGAGGATATTTAGTTTGACTTGGTCACACTGGGACCACGTGGGTGTTTATCTAGAATAAATGATTCTTTTTTTTAAATAAATAAATTCTTATTCAAGAGGTTTTGAGTAAGGACAAAGATTCTAAATTTTAAAAACTTCCCCAAGTAGAATGCTAAAAGATCTGAGGCAGTGTTTAGTCTGTTTCAGTTTACTTCCTTGTCCTTGAAGACTTGGCTTTGAATGAATTCCCTAGAAGGGAACCAACTTAGACATGGAAAGTCTCCCAGACACTAATGGCCTCTTCCTGCCCAGAATTAGGAGATTTTTTCTAATTTGATGGACCAAATGAGACACATCTCAACAAGATTGAATGGCAAACCCCAATTCTTCCGACAGAGAAATTCCGGTAATTTTACCTCCTGTTGTACAAGGTAGGAAAGGCAGTTGAATTCACAAAGTGAAGAGCTGTTAAAGCCAATCTGAATGACTATGGCATATTATTAACTTGGCTTTGAGATTCTTTGTAGCTATTTCCTCTGTTGATGAGTTTGTCATTTGATCCTGTAGCACAATTAGAATTATTTTCCCTATTTCTTCTAAGTCATTTTGAAGATCTACTGTTTTGCTAGATGTCACCTTTTCTTTATATTCTTCTAAATTCTGTGTAACATTCATATAATTCCCTTAAGCAAGTGCATTGTTTTAACATTTTTAAGTTCAGCTTGGGGGCGCCTGGGTGGCTCAGTTGGTTAAGCAGCTGACTCTTGATTTCAGTGCAGGTATGATTTCAGGGTGGGGAGATCAAGCCCTGGGCTGGCACTGGGGGTGGAGCCTACTTACGATTCTCTTTCCCTCTCCCTCTGCCCCTTCCTCTGGCCCTCCCTGCACCCCCCCCCCCCCACTTGCACACACTCACTGGCATTCTCTCTCTCTAAAAAATATAATAATAATAATAATAATTATAATAATAATAAATAAGTTCAATTTGTATCCTTTTTAGTACACTATTTTTAGCCCCCAACTATGTTGTGTTTCTTCTTGAGATATTTTCTTAACATTTCACTTGCTGTCAATAAGTGTCCTAAACAAAGCTTTATCTGATGATTAGTCATTTCTTCAGCGACATATCTCACTTTATAGGAAGGGTAGAAAAAGATGCTTTCATTTTATTTTATTCTTTAGTTGTAATAAGATAGTGCATTATTTATCATTTAAACTGAGATGTGTTAGCTCCTTACTAGTTCTCATATCATCAAATTGAAAAAAAGAAATTCAATGTTTTCTCCACGTTTGAAACGAAGTCTTTTTATTTCAGTTAGAACACTGAAGAAGTGTGTGCAAATGTGAGTAGCTAGAATAATAAATATGAAATTGATGATAGCCCTTTCAGAAATAGAAAAAACAGTAATTGTTTGGATTACAAGATTTAGGGCTTAATGTTCCAAAAAACAAAGATATCATTTAGATTTATTTTTGTTTCCTTAAAACTAAGCCTAACACAGATTTTATTGAGATTTTCAAATAACTGTTTATTAAAAAAAAAAGGAGGAAATATTAAGGAAGATGGTAAATGTTCCATGAAGAACTACTACATAAGCTTTTGTGAAAAAAATTGGTCAGTTCAGTTTGTCCTCAAATCAGTTATGATTCGATAACAGGCTCAACCTTTCTCCTTTTTGGTTGTAGCTTGACTAAATTGATTTTGTTATTTTGACAGAGTGTGGTTATAGCCTACGCACTGAGCTTATTTGAGGCATCATAAGGTGGTTGCTTTAGTACATTTAAGATAAGCCTCTACTGCATGAATGTACTTGTTATTCTCATATTATCTAGCATGCAGTATCTTTCACATTAATAAATAAAGTGATATAATCATGATTAGATCCATTGTATAATTTTTCAATAATGAAAAGAAATGACAAACAAAGCCTCCCTAAAGTTATTTATAAATTTAAAATTTGATGATTACACTTAAGAAATAATTGTTGTCTAATGAATCATTGAACACTACATGAAAAACTAATGATGTACTATATGTTGGCTAACTGAACACAATAAGAAAAAAAAGAAAGAAACAATTGTTGCCACCATTGCACTCTAAACACTCCGGATTTTTCTTTTGAAGTTACTTTTAATAATAAATAAGACTGATATAATTAGAGATCCTGGTAAGGGGAAATATGGGAATATTATAGGACCAGTTAACAGTTATATACCAATTTGAAGGTTCTTGAAGCATAGTTTCATCTTTATTGATTGCCCTGACACACATATGCTCATTCATACACAGATTCTTGCCCACCCCTAATATTTAGTACCCTTGTTGGTCATATTCCTTCTTTTCCCAGCCCTGACGCCCCTACAAGTTGCAAGTAGCCTTTTGCACATGAAGGTGGATACTCAGCCATATGTCCAGACTCTTTCCGTTCACCTTTTCCTACAAGCTCAGACCAGCCTCAGAAAGTCTGATGTGGGAAAAAGAATCATGCAGAACTTACACAAAGGCTAGAGAGCTTGTTTGGATTGGAATTCTGGAGAACATGCTGGAGTGCGAGCCACAGATGGACATGTACTAGTGTCTCCATGGACTCCTTCCCCTGTGAGTGGGATGCATTCAGAGACAGATCAAAGTGGGACTCTTTAATGCAAAGGACCTAGATTAGGGTGTACTACATGTTTATATCTGTCTAATATATTGCAGTATGTGGAGCATTGCAAGGTGGCCATTTTCAGTAAAGTAGCAGAATTCTTGCTACGTGATTGCAGTTCATTACTGTTGATTGAATGCCTCTAAGTGTCATCTCTATAGATTTTTAACCAGAATCTCAAAAAACCATGAATTGAATTAAGTAAAGGTTGTTGATTATTAGTTTTGTTTCATAACACGTTTCCAGAAAGTCGACTTTTAAATTCAGTTTATTCCCTGCAAGAATTAATGTAATCATATGTAATAAAATCATAATCAAGTAGGACATGCTTATGGCAACAAGCACATGCTTTGAAAGTTTAGATTAACAGCAAATACTTTGCCAAGACGTTGCTTGTGGAAAGGGATTAAATAAAGGATTAAATAATAAAAGATTAAAAAGGGGGTAAAGGTCCCGAGCCTATCTCTAAAGTACAAGATATTGTAGAGATTTGCGGCCACCGTGGATAATCTGAAATGCCTTCAAATATTAAATGACTTGTTGGTTCATCAACAGGAAAAAAAAAAGTAGATGTGAGTCAAACAGGAATCTATGTCAAGACAAAAGCTCAGATCCTAAAATACGACTTTTGGAAACTAAGAGCAGAATTGGTACCACTTAAGAATTGGACCTTAAAATGAACTCCTCCTCAGCAAAGGTGATTTCATGGCTCTTCTCCAAGACAGCGAATCCAGCCAGACATAAGTAAGTGTAGCACCCTTGTTTCACGTGAGGAACAATCAGGAAAGAGGTTTTATGTTTCTTTGATACATGGATGGGGTGGTGGGTATGAGATTTAAGGTCACTGTGATTTTGCCATGGCAATGCAGCATGAAGTTGGGAGATAGTGCCTTGGAGGCCAGACCAATCTGGATTTGAAGTATAGATCTTCCATGGTTCCAAATTGCCTTAGGCAAATTACTTCCTTTGTGCAGTTGAGTTTATCGTGCTTACTTTCCAACAATCTTGAGTTTTAAATGAGTTTTCATATGTAAAGTGCTTAGCACGGAGCCTGGTGCACAGTAAGCAGTGAAAAAATAAAATGATTTGCTTATCATTATTATTACTATCTTTCTTCTGACGGTGGCAAGTGTAACAACGGGAACCTTATATATGTGCTTTGCCTAGCTCCTCTGGGAAATTAGAACAAGTTGCTAGGAGTTCTATTGACCTGTTATCTAAGACATCACAGGAAGAATATTATTAAAGGAAAGGGGACTGGCAGATATGTAGGCTCCAGATTTCCAAGATTAACATTCCAAAGCAAATAAAACTGTAAACAAGTTTTCTAGGAATATTGCACCAGTAGCAGCAGGGCAATCACTCTGAAATAAGAGACATTTCAGTCTGGAACAAGTTGAATAGCAAGGAATCACAGTCAGTATGTAGCTTAAGAGGTAAGACTAAATTTAGGTAGTTGAGCTCTCAACAGACACGTTTAATAACTATAATTCCAGGACATCTGAGGTAAGATAAAGAGATCGCATTTCTAGTTTTGGAGAATCAAATGAGGATCAGTGATGCTAGATGACTGGTCAGGGTAGTCCAGGGAGCAGTGATAATGACAATAAAGACACACTTGAGTAAGGGAAGCCCCTCCCAACAGCTAGAGTAGTAGACAGGGAGCAAGAGGGCTAACAACAAGAAGACAAAATCGGGTTAGCACCTGGGAGAAACTCTGGGATCAGGAAGTTCAAATCTCAATAGTTAACAGACACCTGGAGTTCATGGTATCCAGATATTACTTACTTGTCCAGAAAGCTGAGATTTAGCTTTCTATAAGATGGACCTGCCTTATTTGTGTTTTCTCATTGAAAATACAATTAAGTAGTAAAACTAATTGAGAAATATGAATTCAAAACATAGTCCTAATTTCAGCAGAGTGTGTTATGTCAAAACAAACAAAACTAAAGAATGAACAACCAACTAAAACCAAAACCAAAAAACAAAAACTTATGAAAACAGGAAAACTGAAGTATTGGATGAAGTCTGATCTCATACTTTAGCCTGAAATAAAATACTAATTATATCCAATCTTTTAGTATTTAATGTGATATTTTATTTCTTTAAAGATTTTATTTATTTATTTGGGGTGGGGGTAGAAGTAGGGGTAGAGGAAGAGGGAGAGAGAATCTGAGGCAGACTCTGAGTTCTATATGGAGCCCCATGAAGGGCTCGATCTCACAAATGTAAGATCATGACCTGAGCTGAAACCAAGAGCTGGACACTTAACCAATTGAGCCTCCCAGCTGCCTCAATGTGATATTTTAAAGTGAGTAGTCAGCTTTTGGGGGCGCCTGGGTGGCACAGCGGTTAAGCGTCTGCCTTCGGCTCAGGGCGTGATCCCGGCGTTATGGGATCGAGCCCCACATCAGGCTCCTCCGCTATGAGCCTGCTTCTTCCTCTCCCACTCCCCCTGCTTGTGTTCCCTCTCTCGCTGGCTGTCTCTCTCTGTCAAAAAAATAAAATCTTTTAAAAAAATAAATAAATAAAGTGAGTAGTCAGCTTTTAAGCTCTCACTTTCAAAACTCAGATGCACAAATATTAAGGAGCAAGACAACTCACTAGAAAACCTGGGTTGCAATAATATAAGGCCATTATTAAATGCTCTCTAAGGAAGAGTGGAGTGTGCAGTAGTACCATATTGAATCTAGTAGACTATGATTTAAGAATGCATATTGATCCCTCGCCCAATCTAAGCAATAATTTTTAAAAACCATAAAAATCAACAAGAAAACAAAACAATATTAAAAATTATTAAATTACCCTTAAAAAGGCAGGAAGAGAAAGATGAATGAATATATGGGACAAATAAAAAACAAATAGCAACACTTTGGACTTAAAGATAAACATAAAAAAATTACATTATTTATAAATGAACTAAAGATTCCGATAGAAGGCAGAGGTTGTCATAATGGCGTTTTAACTTATGTAGTTTGTAGGAAATCTACTTTATTTTTTAAAATTTTTTAAAGATTTTATTTGTTTATTTGCCAGAGAGAGAGAGAGTGAGAGAGAGAGGCAGGCAGGCAGAGGGAGAAGCAGGCTCCCTGCTGAACAAGGAGCCCGATGTGGGACTTGATCCTAGTACCCCGGAATCATGACCTGATCTGAAGGCAGATGCTTAACTGACTGAGCCACCCAGGCATCCCAGAAATCTACTTTAAATATGAAGACAAAGACAAACTGAAACTAAAAGGATGGATATATATCACCAGTACTTGCAAACACTAAAAGTAAGAAAGCTGTTGTGGCCATATTAGTATCAGAAACAGTAGAATTCAAGACAAAATATATCACTGGAGAGGAAGGTTAACTCATTATGATAAAAAGTATCAGTTCAACAGGAAGATATTTAAAAATGTACCTAATAAAAGAGTTTTCAAAAGCTGTCAGAACTAATGAGAAAAATAGATGCATTTACATTCGTAGACATTTTAACAATCCTCTCTTATAATTAATAGGATATCTAAGAACTGAGTCAATAAGGGTATAGAAGAGCCAAATGACCCTGCCAACCAAATTGATCACATGAATATTTACAAAATACTAAGCCCAACAACTACAAAATATAAATTCTTTTCAAGTACAATACAGAAAGTTCATCAAAATGGGCATATCCTGCGTCTCTATAAATCTCAATGAATTTCACAAGATAGAAGTTTTAAAGTATGTTATCTAACTACAGTGGAGTTAAAGATCAGTATCAAAATGATATCTAGAAAATCCCTAAGTAATTGTAGATTAAACACACACTTCTAAATACCACATAGATCCAAGAAGAAATCATGGTGGAAATGAGAAAATAATTTAAAGTAATGAAAATGAAAAATCAGCATATTAAAATTTTTAGAAGACAGCCAGAGCAGTGGAGAGAAATATGATACTTTAAGTGTTATTTGAAAAAATAACTCTTAAATCAATTATCTAAGTTTCCACTTTAAGTTTCAAAAGATGAATAAATTAAACTGAAGTAGTAGAAGAAAGAAAATAATAAATATAAAAACAGATATAAAAGAAATACAAAACAAACAATAGAAAAATTTAACAAAGCCAAAATTTGCTCTTACCAAAATGGATAAACACTCAGCCCAACTGAGGGAAAAACAAGAGAGATAAAACAAAGATTACCAATATCAGCTTTGAAAGAGGGAAATATTGTTACAAATAATTCAGATATAAAAAGAAGAGTAATAAATAGATATGAGCAATTGATAAATTTATTTTAAAAGGCAATTTAATAAGACCAAAGAAGAAATAATGTCTGATTAGTCCCATGTCTGTTAAAGAAACTGAATTAATAAAAATATCAAAATGAAAATTTCAGGCTCAAATAACTTTCTAGTTAAGGAGAAAATAATACCAATTTTATAGACATTTCTGCAAAATATAAAGAGAAGAAACACTTTCTAACTTATTTTATGAGGTTAAATAATCCTAAAAAAATGTGAAAAATAAAGTGCTAGAGAATATATTGCAGGCTAATAATCCCCATAAACATAGTCACAAAATTCTCATAAAAATTAGAAATATGAATTCAACAATGTGTAAAAAGTTTAATACACCATGACCAAATGGGATTAATTCTGAAAAGACAAGGTCAGGTCAGTTATTTGAAAATCTATTGAGTTATTACATTAATCATATTAATATAATTAGGGACAAAATTATATGATCAACTCAATAAATATAGAAAATCATTTGACAATGCTTAAAATGATTAAAGGAGGAAGGAAAGTTCTTTGAACCTTGTTTTTAAAATCAGACATGTCATATACAAATAAATACATGTGTAATATGTATGTATTATTCAAAGAGTACTATGTAATAGTTTTTAGCTTCATTTGTAAAATTGTTGCAAAGTACTGACTTTTAAAAGAAGGGCTAATTTTTTTTTTTCAGTGGATTGGGGTCCTCGGGTTATTTGGTAAAAGACATTTAATGTTGAATTAAAATATTTTAAAAGATTTTAAAATCATTAGGATTTCTTTTTTTTTTTTTTTTTTGGATTGTGGTGTACTAGCTTATATCAGACAAGAATCTTATGAGTAATAAAGAAATATACAAAAAATTATTACAAATGAAATTATGTCTGATTGTCACTGAAGCATCAAGATATAGAGAAGTCAATATTCTAAAGGAATGTGAAGTGTAGGAATCATCTTGACATTCAGAGCCATTATTTCTTTTGAGACACTTGCTAAATTTTAAACAGTTTCAGTCTAAAGGTTGAAATCCAACAATTAAATAAATCTAGCAGTGGAGGATTTAAGTGGCAATGATGCCAAGGAGAAATCAGAGGTCAGGAGGTTTAGAAGGTGAGCCATTTTATAGGGACTTGGAACAAACATCAGATTTGGCCCAGTCATGGAGGAGACCATCTAACCACATTAGCTTTTCACTTGGAACAGGTAGGACTAACTAGAAATATATCTCCCACTACAAATTCTGTTACTAATTAGCTCAATCTCAAACTAGATTGGTGTCAGATGTCCCATTTCTAACAACCTGCCAGAAAGAAAAGAACATTCTCTGTAGCAAAACAAAACATCACCTATTTTCTTAAAATATTCCTATAAATTTTTGAGTATTACGTCCAACATTCAATTAAAAAATAGCCAATATTCAAGAAACAAGACCAAATGTATAAACATTAAAGAAAATAGAGAATACAAAAGGATATCTAAGGAGATACAGAAAGTGGTGTTATGAAATATGGAATTTAGATATATCTCAAGAAATTAAAATCAAATTTCAGCAGAAAATTTGAATTTTGGAATTAAAAAAGAGAATCAAATACCAACTGTAGAACCAAAAAACACAATAATTAAAAGAAATTAAGAACTTTAATGTCAGATTAAAGACTTGAAGGAATGATTAGTGAACTAGAAAATAAATCAATAAAAATGTGGAGACCATAGTAAAAATAAAGGGGAAGGATACAAAATATAGAGATCAATCGGGCACAATTAAAAGGTCTAATATACATGTGTTTGGAATCCATGGTAGAAAAAGAATCAGGCAGAAGCAATGCCTAAGGGATGACAACTAAAAATTTTTCACAATTGACTAAAAATATTAAGTTACAAATTTCAGAAGCTCTACAAACCCTCAACAGCAGAAAGAAAACTATACCCAAGCACATAGTAGCAAATCGGCTGAAAAATAAACACAAAAATGAAATCTTAGGAGTAACAAGATAAATAAAGACAAGTTTCCTTCAAAGATATGACTAAGAGCAACTATTGAAGTTTCATCTAAAATAGTGAAAGGTAGGGGCACCTGGGCAGCTGTCGGTTAAGTGTCTGCCTCTGGCTCAGATCAAGATCTCAGGGCCCTGGGATCCAGCTCCTCCTGGGGCTCCCTGCTCAGCGGGGAGACTGCTTCTCCCTGTCCCTCTGCTCCTCCCCCCTGCTCCTGTTCTCTCTCTCTCCAATAAATAAATACAATATTTACAAAAAAATAAAATAGTGAAAGCTAGAAAATAATAGGATGACTTTTTTAAAAATACTGAAATTTCTACCATTCTAAAATTCCATACCAGGAAAAATATCCTTCAATGATGAAGGACAGTTAAAGACATTTTCAGACATATTCAGAAAATAAGGTATAGCAGACCTGTACTCAGATGATAAAAAAAGGATGTCGTTTTAAGCAGAAGAAAGATGATTGGAGGTTATGTAGGAAGATTAGGCAATGATGATTACTGTAGATAAAGAAATGGAAATATTGTATCTTTTTAAAATGATGTTTCATGAATTTATAAAATATAGATGACTAAAATATGTTACAACAATAGCATAAATGCAAGAAGCATACCAGGTTTCAAGTGTCTTAAAGTTCTTGCATATACCTAGAAAGTAGTAAAAGTAATCACTTATCTTAGAACTCAATAATGCATTTTTATGGATGCATATGTTATAATCTTTAGAGTATGCACTAAAAGAATAGTAAAAGAATCTAGAACTAACAAATTAACATAAGAGGAAAATGAAATTACAAAATATTTAGTTTACCTGAAACACTATTGTATTAGTGTCCTATTGCTACTCTAAAAATCACCACTAATTTAGTAGCTTAAAATAATACAGATTTAGTATCTTACAATTCTGGAGGTCAGAAGTCCCAAATGCATTTTACTAGGCTAAAATCAAAGTGTTGGTAGCGCTGAGTTTCTTGTGAATGATACAGGGGAAGAATCATTTCTTGAATCTTCTAGAGTCTGCCTTCATTTATTGTCTGATATCCTCCGTCCCTCTTCAACAACAGCAATAGCTTGTCTAGTCTTGTTCTTTACAGAACCCTCTGACTCCACTTCCATCATCAAGTGTCCTTCTCTGATTCTCCTGCTCCTTCTTTCACTTATAAGGATACCTGAGATTATAGTGGGAACACCTGGATAATCTCTCCATTTCAAGAACCTTCACTTAATATTTCTGCACATTCTTTTTTGCCATACAAAGTAACATATTCACAGGTTCTAGCAATTGGGTGAATACCTTAGGGATAGGGAGGGGGCTTTATTCTGCTTTCCACAACAAGAAAGAGGAACAATAAGAAAAATATAATTTATATGATGTATAACTAAAAATTAATGAGATATAGATTTGAACCCAAATACATGAAAAATTACATTAAATGTAAATGGACTTAATACTTAAACACAAAGATTTTCAGACAGAATATTTAGAAAATTGCATGCTGTTTAAAAGATATATAAATATGTATGTGTGTATATACATAATTTTGAAAGTAAAAAAAAAATCAGACAAAATTTACTTTAAGCAAGATGCATGAGTAAAGATACTAAGAGACATTTTATAATATCCAGGGAGTCAATCCATCAAGTTACAACAATTCTAAAAATTTAACCTTAAAATAAATTGTCATTTCTTTTTCTGATCATAATGGAATAGCTCACACTGAAAGAAACTATGGAAACCAGAAAACATTAAAAACAAACAAACATAGCAATGAATGACTAGAGAGTGATCAAAGCAAAATTTGAGGGTCTGTTAAATTTGCGGTAGCTGCACACTGATGTAATCCTCAAACATACCCATGCTTCTTTTTTTTTAAACAAGGTCCTTACTCAATGCACAGCATGAACAATGAAGTTCCAGTGAAAAAGGACAGTTTTACTGGAATAAATAGAGAAAGTTTGGAGTTGGAATCTGCCAAAGCAGCTAAGACCTTCAGGGTAAAATCTTGAAAAGAGGGAGTTCAGTGAAGAGAGCTTAAAAGCCATTTGCAACTTTCCTCTCAAGACACTGACTTACTTCTAAGTTAAAAGTGCACGAAGTACGATTTCAATGACTCCAGATAGAAGCAGTGACTAGAAGATTTGAACAGACAGCTCAGCAGCTGCAAAATACTTGAGAGGCAGACTTTGGAGTACAAACTCTGTTATCATGGGCAGGTGGGGGGTGGGGGGTGAGACTTGGTAAAACTTCTGGGCTTTTGGTTGAAACTCCCACAAGACCACCCAGTGGAAATGAAAAATTCCAGTCCAGTAATCAAATAAAAGCAAATATGTACTAACTCTAAAAAAGCTGAAATCTAACCTTTATGATGATTAGGTAAACAGCTGGCACTCTAAGAGCTTTTGTAGAGAAATCACCCCTTTTGGAAAAAGATAATGTCATCCAGGGCTTTTATATTTTTTCTTATTTAATGCTTAGTATTAAATTAAAAAACAGAAGGCTGTCTAAAATATATTACCAAGTAAATGAAAATCAAAAAGAAAAAAAATGATGAAAGAAGAGACTCATTGGTGATTTAGTTACTGTTATTACCAAAAAAAAAAAAAAAAAGGAATCTAAATAAATTCTTGCTTTTTAAAAATAAAATTCCTAGGAGGCCTGGGTGACTCAGTCAGTTAAGCATCAGACTTTTGATTTAGGCTCAGGTCATGATCTCAGGGTCATGAAATCAAGCCCAGGTAGGGCTCCACTCTGGGCATGGAGCAAGGTGTCTTCAAAAATACTTTATATCTTTTTTTCATGCTTTATATGGGGTGCAATAAATAAGCAAAACAGAGAAAATATTCACTTAATGAGATTCTCCAGTGACAAAAGATATTTTCATTATTAAATACATTATGTAAAAAACATTGAGAGCTAGCATTTTTGTCAATTTTACCTTGATCAATACATAAAAATTTTTAAATTTTTTAAAAAAAATTTTGAGTGATGAAAAATTGTATTTACTCATATTTAGGAAATAGTACCTTCTCTACTCTAATTATTATGTTCGGCCTGTATTATTGAGTTGTGTGGGTGACTACTGACACAAGGGAGACACTCACTCTTTGATATAGTAATTATTAGGTGGTAAGATTTTTAGTTATATTTTATTTCACTTTTTCTTAAATTTTTAAAAATTCCTGCAATTATATTGTATTGTTTACATGATGAGAAAAATAAAAGTATAGTAAAACAGAGTGTATCTTTGCTTCATTCCTTCTTTCCAATTTGTGTGTAGTTCGGCTTTGATTTATTTGAAAAGTTAAGAACTCTTGTTTCAAGATATGTCAGTGGTGGTAGATTTTTAGTTTTTTTTAAGATGTACTTATTTATTTGAGAGAGAGAGCACATCAGTGGGGGAAGGGGCAGTGGGAATGAGAGTCTTAAGCAGACTCCGTGCTAAGAGTGGAGCCCAAGGAGGGGCTGGATTTCACGACCCATGAGATGGTGACCTGAGCCAAAACCAAGAGTCAGACGCTTAACTGCCAGGCACCCCAATGGTGGCAGATTTTTAAATATACCACGTGAAGGCTTACCATGTTATTTACTGCTTTATGATAACTATTCAGTATAGAGATTAAATAAGGCAAAATCAATTTCAATGTCATATAAATTTTTTTTTGAGATTAAAAATAATGGTTTTGATTCTATCCATCTACGTGGTATGCCCAGAAGACATTTCTCTTTTTGGGAAGAAGACATATTTTTTAATACACTGAGCAGTTTTAAGTGTCGTAAGGCTGAGGAGATAGGGGACATCTGCCAGTCAGTCAAATTATCTGAACCAACTCCACTCCTCACATCCTAAAAAGGATACTTAGTAATTTCTTATTGAGTTAAATTACATTTCAAGAAGCGCTAATATACTAACTAAAGTCAGTAGCACATTCCCTGAAATATAACAAATACACTGCTGTAAATACATTGCTATAGTTTCTCAAAAGAGAAAAATGCACAAATTTGAAGCATACAGTTCAATAAACAGATAAAATGATACATATGTATTGCTAATTTTGTGATAAAATTCAAAGAAACTTTATTTGTGGGACTTTTAAGATTTTCATTTGCTCTGGTACCTATTTACTTTTAGGGGGTCCCTGGGTCCATTGGGAGCCCCTGACTTACTGTAGGTTGCTGAGAGGCTGGAGTGGGAAAGGAAAGTTCTGACAGGGATGGAGGGAGGGATTAAGAAGGTAAGGTTTGGAGGGCAACATCTTAAAGGATTGAAGGAGAGTAACAGGAAGGTTGAAGATGGTAAAAGGAGGAAGGAGGAAGAGAGGTGACAGGAAGGCAGAGGTCTTAGATGACTCAGTTTGGGAAGATCTTAAATCTCAAAGAAGTCAATGAAGTTCCAAATTATCTTTAGTAAAATCATGCCATCAAGAAGGGAAGCAGACAGAATTAGTGTCATAGTGGTAGAGCATATAGTGAAGGGGTTTGAGAAGGGAAGCTTCAGTTCACTGAGAAGCTCCCATATTTTTAACTAATGGTACCTCACAAACAAAGAAGCCTTGGACACTAACCCAGTCTCTATCTTACAGACAGTCATCACAAAAGAGCTAGGAATTTCCCATTCAAGCATCAGGAAATAAATCCCTACTCAAAAAGAGCCGAGAAGGTTCTTTTTCAAACAATTACATTTTAACCAAGAAGCATGGGACTCCAACCCAATCTCAGAAAATACACTCAGAATCTTAAGAATCAGAATCTGCCCTTACCATGCTTCAGTAAACCAACATCCAAAGCATTAGATTGCGTCAGAAGGTGAAGTCACCAATGGATGCCCGATCAATCAGTCAGGAGTGAAAACAAAGCCTTCGAAGTGGAATACTTGGAGTCTTGGGTGAGAGATCAAGGAGTCCAATGATGAATCTGACCGTCTGCAAGTTCTAGGCATCATACTGTTAAAAAAAATTATTCTGGCACTTGTTAAAATGATAAGGGAGACCTTGTTCAAGACTATTGAAATAAGGGTATTATAATAGGGAAGAGAAGTCTGGCTTTCTTCCAAATACAAGGACAAATGGGGATTTAGAGCCAAGTAACAAGATGAGGGGGTGAGTGAATGGAAAATTACTAAGGGTAGAAGGATTCTTCCTAAACTGACCTAAAAAGATTCTTGCTAAAGCCAGGCCAGACCTAGACATCAAAGGCAGGGGATGAAGAACTTGATTAGCTATCAAGAGTGGGGTGATGCTTCGGGGCGCCTGGGTAGCTCAGTCGTTAAGCGTCTGCCTTTGGCTCAGGGCGTGATCCCGGGTCCCTAGGATCCAGCCCCGCATCAGGCTCCTCCGCTGGGAGCCTGCTTCTTCATCTCCCACTCCCCCTGCTTGTGTTCCCTCTCTCACTGGCTGTCTGTCAAATAAATAAATAAAATCTTAAAAAAAAAAAAAAGGGTGGGGTGATTCTTGCTAAATTGATTTAGCAGACTTCTTTGCAAAAACTGGGCTAGGCAGGCTGAAGAATGGTCCACTTGAGACAAGATCTTAGAAGAATATGACTGAAGTTTGTCCAAGGAGACAGTCTTTGGCAAACTCAATAAATGGTGGATGGATGAACAGATGGATGGATTCATGGATGAGTAAAAAAGAGTTCTAGAAAACATTGATAAATAATTCCTTCAGCCTGATGGGGGGAAAAAGAAAACAGAAAATCTTATTATTCTAAGCTGATTTGTTGTCATAAAATGTTCATATTTTACTTACCAAAAATAATTATTAAGACAGACAAATATGAAATGTCACCCACACATTTTCTGTCAAGAAAGAATTCCTGTCAGAATCCTGTGAAACACTACAATTAGACAGGATACATCTCTGGGTACAGTGAAGTTAAGTATTGCAGCCCTGGGAATGTAAAAGGTGTATTTCTTGAATCTCATTATCATAGCAAAATTTTAAAAATAATTAATAACAACTACTCATTAGTTATTATGTGTCAATCAGGATTCCACAGTCTAACTGCATTCGAATCTGAGGTGTTATCTCATGCCCAGTTAGATTTTATTCACATCCCTGGTTTGGTCTTTTGCTTCTTCATGGCCTCTTGTGGCCCCAATTAAAAATAAAAATAAAAAAAGAAAGAGAAATGAGGAAAGAGAGAGAGAGAGAAAGAAAAAAGAGAGAAAGAATTCTTTCAACATGAAAAAACATTCAGACTTTTTTAAAAGATGAAGAAATAAAGAAAGTGGGGAGAGGGGAAGAGAGATGGAGGACTAGAGGACAGAAGGTAAATAGGAAGGAAGGAAGGAAGGAAGGAAGGAAGGAAGGAAGGAAGGAAGGAAGGAAGGAAGGAAGGAAGGAAGGAAGGAAGGAAGGAAAGAAAGAAGGAAGGAAGGAAGGAGACATTTCGACTTCTTTCAAAAGTCAGGAAACTATTTTTCATCTACGGCCTGTGGCTTTTCTCTGGCAGTCATAATGAGGTAATATAATTATTCTAATGACCTGCTGGAAGCAGCTGATTAGAGTTGCCATTTTAATTATTTGTTTCCAAAGTCACTCCTTTTAGCTCATTCATGAAAATTGATGTCTTTTAACAGCCACTTATTTTCCGTTTAAACCTACCAATTTTTACCCAGTCAATCTGTTCTTTTTCAGCTTCCAGGTTCTTCAGCTCGACCCTGTTACACACCAAGCATCTGAAAGAGCTCAGGCTGGTGGTGATGGTCTGATTGCCCAGCAGAAATCCTCATGTAGTTTACTTTCATGTTCCATTTTCTCAGATGTCTGAAGGTGAATTTGAAGAGGAAACTTCCTAATCTGGGAGTTGTGTGTTCTAAAATCTTCTAGAAAGCATGTTTCTATTTCCAGTGTTGTTTCTACTTGCAGTGTTCTTAGCACTGCATTTGTACGTAAGGGAAAGAAAATCTTCCATCCGATATCTCAGAAAGCACCTAAGGGAAATCCTTCATGTAGAAAAGATAGCTTATTTACAGTTCAATTCTCAACAGAGAAAATAATAATCATAATGATAATAATAAAGATAATAACAATAAGAACTAGATACTGTTAAACTTCAGAATTTAAAAAAAAAGATTCTATCTCCAAAATTATCAAAGCGTAAAGAAAATAAGGAAAACAGAAGAAAACATTTGACCAGATAAAGATGCAGCACATTTGCTGCACAAAAAATGCATGCAAGAATGGTGGCCTGATGGAGAAAATCTGGAATCTGATGAGGATCCTAAAAATTTTGGATCACACCTTAAACGAGGTTCTAGAAAGTCAGTGACTAATTTGGCTATGGTATTAGCCAACCCTGAATATTTGCACTCACTTTATGAATCCTCCCACAGAAATTGAAGATACACAGACATAAATCTAGTAGTAGGTATTAAGTAACAAGGTTCTGAGAAATTGTAAACATTTACTTGGAGGTGTCTTGCATTCAATCCAAGATTTATGAATGACTATTTTTGCAAATATGACATAGTTATCTAGAAAAATCAATAAGGTGCAGCAGCACTCTTCATAAATACTAAATGAACTCATCTACCCACTCAATAATTCAACAAATAGACTGAGCTCCTCTTTGCTTCTAGAAACTGTTGACAGTTGAGGCCACACCATGACACCTGTGCTGCTGCCTTTCTTAGGAGGAGGATAGGTCGTGAGCAAGGAAATTCAGTGTGAACAGTACTGTAACAACGGAAAGATGATGTGCTCCAGTAGCACAGAAAATAGACCCCAAAAATCTTTTATTGTGGTGTTGATTTTCAACAGAATATGCATTTTGGTAGCGTCATAATTTTATTGCAATTTTATTTAATTGATTCAAGAACTATTTGTTTATTGAACATCTAGAAATTTAGCAGGCAACCTGATAAACAGACACATTCTCTACCCTAAGGAAGCTTCATTCTGGTGGGGATAAACTGGCAATGAACAAGGGAGCAAATAAGATCATTTGTGTTGTATTAAGTGCTCAATATTTTAAAATAAATGAGCAGTGGAACAGAGGCTGCTAAGGAATGGAGGGTACTCTAGGATGGATAGGGAAAGCTTGGGGGAGGGAGTGGGTATTGAGCTAAGAGCTGCAAGATGGGAAGCGACCTGTATGCATATCTTGGTGTAGAAAAAAGCAGGCAGAGGAAATAGCAAGAACGAAAGCTATGAAGCTGGAGTGTTTGACTTGCATAATAGCGAGGTTTACTGGCTGCTCTGAGTGGGATCCTTATGAGAAAAATGCTCGTGAAAGACTAGACAGGGAGTTTCCAGGGGTGTTTTCACCCCAGGCTACCCCTGCCCAGGAAATGGAAGTTGAAGATTTTTTGGTAGGAAGATTGGAGAAACAGCTCTTTAATGGGAACCCCCAGCTATTTCATGATTCTCATTATCCTCAATTTGTCTGCTATCTTTTATGCCAAATAAACCACATTTTGAAGGGATCTTTGAAATTCTATTAATGCCCTAAGCCAGTCGGAGGAACAGCAAGAAGGCCAGTGAGCTGAAATGTCTTTCTCTGGCCTCAAGCATCGGGTTTAGGCCGCACATCCAGAGTAGGAAAATATATGTGACTTCAAGAAAAAAACAAAAACTATCATAGAATATGGTAATGGCCTGAGATTGGAATCCCTATTTTTAGGTTCTGAATCTTGGTCAACATTTGCATGAGGAGACAAGGGTCCTAAATCACATGAGCTCCTGCTGGAGAACTCAGCTCCCAAAACCTAGTTGGCAAAGATTGCCTGGGGGCTGCAATCCATGCAGCTAGTTTCCTTCATGGAAGGAACCCCCAAAGTTTTATTAAGACTTCAGTGAGAGGGAGGTTGTAAGGAGAAGGCAGTCTCTGGAAAATCACAGAAGCCCAGGGGCTGCGTTACCAGTGTCCCATGTCAAGAAAGATGAGGAATTCAAGAACAAAACACAACGAAAAGCTATATATCACAATCAGTAGCCCTGACCTACTCTATTCACATCTCAAAGTAAGAGCTATGTAAGCTAAATGTTAATGTTTCAATCTAAAGACTAGGCTACAAATTTGATAATTGTGTACACTAATAACTCACTGCAATACGCCATTTAATGTCTTTTGGTAATCTGCCGTTTATTGACTAAAAGAGGTATCTGTGTCAGCAATGCCTTAATTTGATTTAATTAACATTTTGTTTACTTCCTTTTAGGTTTTGATTGTATGAATAAATAAATAAATGGAAAATTGTATGAATAAATAAATAAATGGAAAATATCAATGTATGCTTTTACTTGGAAAAAGAGTTCAGAAGTGCTTCACTAATTTTATTTTTGGTCGAAGGCAATTTATTAACCAATGATTTGAGCCGTTTTATAGGAAAATACAAACTTATATAGTTAGGCTATTAAGAACTTCAAAACATTGTTTAGTAATATGAAGCTTCAAATTATTCTTGAAAGAAGAAAAGCATTTCGGTTAACCACTTGTATTTGATAACATGAATATAAGGGAGAAAATAAAATTTGTATTTTATGCAATGTTACCCAGGAGTTTTTTTGGAATGTAAGATAATCAAATTAAAGATGAAAACATGAGAGAATATAAAAGACATCCAACACATAGATATTGGACGTGGTTCCCGTATTTGAAGAGTGTAACCATCAAAGAAGAATCTAACTCCTTTCGAAAAGCAAATAGAAGCAAAAACCGAATCTTTGGATTTATAGAAACAGAGAAAATTATAATAAATAAATGACAAAACCTGAGGTGTCTGATAGAAAAATATCTATTCGAAGTGGTAAAGCCAAAGAAATTTTCACATCAAGGATCATGTCTTGTTTTCAGGACCGAAAACAATTCTTGGCACACAAGAGATACATAATAGATAAATTTCTACGTGTGAATGGAAGGATGATAGCTGTAATATGCATTGAAAATTTATGACACCATAGGAGGTTTTAAATGTTGCTACTTCATTTTTTTTAATGGTAATCTTTTAATCAGTTATAACTTACTTGTCTAAAATTGATGATGATGTCATTAAATCCTCAAACTTCTAGTTGTGGAAAACAGTTTTTTCTAAGCCTGGTGTCACACAGCCAAAGTGTAAAGTGCACTGAAAAGATATAATTAAAACCGTATTAACTAAGTCTGCTACTTTGGGGACTTCTGCTTCATAAAATGCCTCTGATGAGTAGTTATTTCCAAGATGGAAACCTAACATTTCAAATGCTTAATCCAATTGGTTATAGTCATTTACTGGCACACACACGAATTGACACTGTCCCTTACTACAATGCTTTGCTCTTTTTCAGGTATTTCCCCCAATGTAACCATGATGCATTTATTGTTGAACTGTCCATCCCAGTTAAAAAGCTGTTAAAAACTGTTTTAATACTGTTTAGTTTACTTTCTTTTTTTTTTTCTAAGGTTTTATTTATTTATTTATTTGAGAAAGAGAGTGAGAGAGAGAGAGTGAGAGAACATGAGCAGGGGGAGAGGCAGAAGGAGAAAGAGAGGCAGACTCCCTGCTGAGCAGGGAACCTGATGTGGGGCTCGATCCCAGGACCATGGAATCATGACCTGAGCCAAAGGCAGTCACTTAACCAACTGAGCCACCCAGGCACCCCTATTTACAGTTTTCTTCTGTAGATTATCATTAGGTAATTTTTTTTTCCCATTTGGAAGATAATTGACTGTTGGTTAAAAAAAATGTGCACAAAATTTATGACTACATGACCTT
Source organism: Ursus americanus (assembly GCF_024610735.1). Classification (NCBI taxonomy): domain Eukaryota; kingdom Metazoa; phylum Chordata; class Mammalia; order Carnivora; family Ursidae; genus Ursus; species Ursus americanus. Next base: position 7,251,415 of record NC_142155.1, on the reverse strand, counting down.
GATTTTAGTCCAATATTTCAAATCCAGCTGGCATAAACTTCATAATAATCTTGAAATCAATGTCATTGGAATTTGAAGACAATGATTAAAAAAATTATCAGAAATCAATTAACAATACTTTCTGTTGAATCTCATTGTCCGTGTTAAAATGCAATGTTTCAGTGGGGGAATTTCTACCTATTCACTCTTTTTTCCGTAAGTTGCTTTGCTTTTAAGTCATTGTCCTGAAATAATATATACAAAGCTTACAATGGGGATGTTGTAACACTGCTTGCTGCAATCCATACCTGGGGAAAGAATAGGGGTTAAAGTGTAGGCCGAAGTATCACTATAAATAGAGTCTGAGAGAAAATAATAGAAAAGGGCATTTGCATTATTACTCATGAAGTGCAAGATGACATCAGTTATTATCATAAATCTACAACATGATGAAATAGATTCTTAGGTCATGTTATACTGGGAAGAATTTGATTTTCCTCTCACCAACATAACAGTAAAACAAACAAACAAACAAACAAACAACTAAAACTGGCTCTAAAAATGACCTTAGTTATAAGTACTCGTGAGTCAAAGAGGAATTTATATTTAAAGAAAATAAATGTGGTTTTATTATTGTTTGCATATAAAATTTATTTTAAGTGGACATGTTACCACAATCTGGGACACATGAAATACATATTTTTTTTCTGGTATTTGGAATCACTTTTCTGCTCTCTAAATTCTAAAAAAAAGTAAGAGCTTTTTGTAAACAGCGCCTCCAGCACTTCTTATTCATCTGTCCACTCGTTAATACCTTATGAACAGCAATGAATACGTCCAAGTTAATGAGCAGAACCACCTGCCTAAGGTGCATTTCCTGTATGAACTCCAAGGAGATTGAAGGGTACTGTAGACATTCTCTATAGTCCAAATTAATCTTCAGGTCTGCCCTTTAACATATGTCCAAAGCAACTGTTTTTCAAAAAATTATTTATATTAAATTGAGCTTAATGGATGCAATATAGCAAAGGATTTGTATTATGTTTAAGTCAACAGAAAATATGAAAATAAGATATCCTATAATGCATAAAATATACATGTATAACCTAACGTAAATATTCATATTATTATTCAAGTGATTCTTCACTGACAGCGATTGTGTTTAACTTACTGGCTTGATGGAGAGACTACATGTGATGAAAAACATATTTCTCGTATTTCTTTCCACTTAAGAGCACTGAAATTATAACTGTGAGAGAGATATCTCCAATCTGTCATCAAATATTTATCAAGAATTGATTGGTGATTTGAAGAATGGCATGCTTCAAATTCAAATGAAACAAATATGGTGCCATTTCGCTTTATAAGAAATTTCTTTCCCAGTCACTTCACTGAGAATACAGCTGAGAACCAGAAATCAACAAAAGAAACCTCCTTCTTTAAAACTGGTAATTGGATGTCAATATCTGCACAGAATTTCACATACTGTTGTCATGAGAAATCTGAACATCTTTGTCGTTAGCCATAACTAGAACATGACATACAGATCCCAGCCCAGTACAGGGTGGAAACAAGTAACTAGATGAGGATGATTTAAAAAGGATTATTGTTCTAGATGCTGTTTATTCAACAGATATGTATTTTATTTAGGATTTATGCATGAGAAAGAGAAACTTCTGGGGTGATGAAAGTATAACCATATTGTAGTGATGGTTGCCAATCGTATACATTTACTAAAATGTATCAGATGACATTTACAGTGCGGGAATTTTTATGCGATGTAAATGTTATGTCAATAAAGTTTTAAAAAATACATAAGTGGGGAGGGTTGTTGGGTAAGTAGAAGTATTGTTAGATGCAAATATGTGCCATGAGACAAGAATAGTAAATTGGAAATGGTAGAATCTAAGTGATGAATTTAATGGGTGTTCCTTGTAAATATTTTTCGAATTTGTTGTATGTTTGAAAAATTGTGTAACAACATTTTTTAGAAAAATAGAGCACAATAAAATATGTTACAGGAATATTATTTAGCCATAAAAAATGCGATTTGCCGTTTGCAACAACAGGGATGAACTTTAAGGATGTCATGCTAAGTGAAAGAAGTCAAACAGAGAAAGACAAATACCGTATAATTTCACTTATATGTAAATCTTAAAAACAGATTAATAAACAAACAAACAAAAAGCAGAAATAGACCCATAAATACAGAGAGAAAACTAATGGTTGCCAGAGGGGAAGGAAATGGAGGGATGGACAAAATAGGTGAAAGGAAATGGGAGGTACCTTCCAGTTTATGGGATGAATAGGTCATAGGGATAAAAGGCACAGCATAGGGAATATAGTCAATGGTATTGTAATAGCCTGTATGGTGACAGAAGGTAGCTACATTTACGGTGAGCATAACATAACATATGGAGTGGTCAAATTCCTATGTTGTACATCTGAAACCAATGTAACATTGTGTATTAACTATACTTAAAAAACACATACACATACATACATGCCAAAAAGAAAAAAGAAAAAAAAAAAGGCCCTTTCTCTAGCGGTCAGGTTATTACAGACTGGTAGGTCCCTGCAGGGTTCAGCCTTACACCGTGGACACTGACCTAGCTTTCTTCCCTCAAGAGGAGCCCGCCAGCTCAGCCTCAGGACTGCTCAGAGTTATAGTCTCTACCTCCAGGGACAAGTTAATCTAAGACTTGTGGGGGTGGGGGGTCATTATGACAATGAGGACAATAAAATATTTTGTGAAATTCTGTCAGTGGTTTCTATCTTTTTTGTGTCTTAATATTTCTCATATAGTGATAAAAGAATCAAAGTATAGTTTAGTTTAGAGCAAAGCTTGGCAAACTTTTCCTATAAAGGCCAGATAATAAATACAGTTGACCCTTGAACGATGTGGGGGTTAAGGGTGCTGATCCCTTGCAGTCAAAAATCTGTGTATAACTTTTGACTCTCCAAAACTTAACTACTAGCACCCTGCTAGTTATCAGAAGTTTTGCCTATAACATACAGAGTCAGCTAACACATTTTGCATATACATTATATACTGTATCTTACAATAAAGTAAGCTTAAGAAAATGTTAAGAAAATCATAAGAAAAAGAAAATACGTTTACAGTACCATACTGTATTTATCAAAAATAATCTACGTATAGGTGGACCCATGCAGTTCAAAACTCTGTTGTTCTAGTGTTAACTGTATTTTCGGCTTTGCAGACCATGTAATTCTTTTGCAATAATTCTACTGGACTCTGCAGTTGCAATATAAAAGTAGCCACAGACAATTCATAAACAAATGAATGTAGCTGTATTCCAATAAAATTTTATTTACAAAAACAGGCACAGGGCCAGATTTGGCCTACAGGCTGTACTTTGCTGGCTGTGGCTTAAAAAGATGATTAACTTCCAAATTTGGGGACATAGTCCATAAAGAAAGTGTTACCAGTGAAGGGAAACACAGGTGCTTTGGATATTCGATAAAATGATGGTTTCCAGGGGCCGTGGAAACAAAGTATCCCAAACTTCTTGGCCTAAAACAACAGAAATGTATTCTCTTGCAGTTCTGGAGGCTGGAAGTCTAAAATCAAGGTGTTGAAAGTCATGTTCTCTCTGATGTCTCCGGGGGAGAATACTTCCTTGCCATTTCCTAGCTTCTGGTGTTTTCTAACAATTCTTAGAATTCCTTGCTTTGTAGATATATTGCTCTAATCTCTGCCTGTGTCGTCACATGACTCTCTTCTCTGTGTCTCTAGGTCCAAAATGTCCTCCTCTTATAAGGATACCCGTTATTCGATTGAAGGCTCACCTTCCTGCAGTATTACCTTATCTCAACTAGTTACATCTACAATGATCCTATTTCCAAGAAAGCTCATGTTCTGGGGCACTGGGGGTTAGATTATGTGTGTGTGTGTGTGTGTGTGTGTGTGTGTGTGTGTTTTGAGGGAATATAATTCAATCCATAACAAATAGTATTATCGTTTGGAAACAAGGAATCACCAAATCCTGTCTTGTCAAACAATATTCCTGACAATGAGGGTGCCTCCCTCAAATGATATATACAGAAGTAAATGTAGCCAATGGGGACATGTAAAAGATTTTATTTTAAACTAGGCCAATCCAGCACATCGTGTCCTGATGTAGTGTTCCCTAGTCATCTGCATTGGAGGGTGTGATTTAAGTCAAAGTCTCAAGTAAGGCTCCTCCATCCCCCACACCCCAAATTCCCAGCTGGTATACACAGTAATCCCTAGCTAGTTACACTGTGGAAGGAAGTTAGGGAGAGGAAGGGAGGGTTTATATGTCACCTTTAAGAGCAGTGCAGTGCACACGGAACCCCGTGGTTGTCTTTGATTTTTCTTTTACATGTATTGCTTCTCTTCTTACTCTCTCTGGTGACTGTTCTCTGGCTACTACCATACCATCTGAATGTTTAGAGATTTGCCTGTTAAAAGGGGGATCGAGAACTGTTAAAGGCCATCCACAACTGCCTTCTTGATTAATCAAGAATAGTAGAGAAATAGAAAATAGAATAGAAAAACTAGAGCTCTGTCATAAAGTGAAGAGTCATTCAAACCATTTATGTCATGAACAATTGCCGAACGGAATCGATTTCTTGAGTCAGGCAGAGGATCAATCGGTTCTATGCAGTGGTTTGCCTATGCTAAGGAGCCTGATACCAGTGCTCTTCCAATATTATCCTTTCTTGTGTCTTTCCTCCATTGCATCTTGTGTAGGCATAGCCAAATAAACATCATTCAGCAGCTTAAAATATAAAAGTGTCACACTTAAACACCCTATGTAGTTTGAAATCCTAGCCCTTTTCCCCGTGAGAAATCCTATTTTCTTAGGGAAACACCTTTTCCCTGATATTTCCACTAACACTTGGGGTTGCTTCCCTCTGTTACCAGATTATTTCTAGCTGTGCTTCCCCCAGAAGTTTGTGGGTCTTTTGTCATCTCCTGTGAGAAGCCCTAGGAGGGAAGGAGTTTCCCTGCAAGGCATCAGAGACATTCTCTGCCATTCTGTAGGCCCGCTACCCTGATGACCATCTCTTTCATCGGGTGCTCCTGGACCTTTGGGAGACTTTATGACAAAGTTCTCTCCTTTTTACCTAACCCATCCACTCTCAAGAGGTTTCTGATGTTGAGGGCAGAGCGGGGAGTAGATTTGTGCTAAGAAACGGTCAAGAGGAGATTCACCCTTTACCTGATGGTTTTGTCCAGAATCTAGACTCTACTTCTCAGTCCAGTCCACTTTGCCAAACTGGCTTTTGCTTCTGATGATTTTCCTTCAGAGTACCTCCCTTTTTCATCATTGCTCCTGGTTTCCTCTTTTCCTTATAGATAGACTTTTTGTTATTTTCATAGTGCCCATCTTACTTCCTTCAATGGAAGCATTCAAATGCTCTCTTTTTAAAAGACTTTATTTATTTATTGGAGAGAGAGAGACAGAGAAAGTACGAGTGGGGTAAAGGGTGGAGGCAGAGGGAGAGGGACAAGCAGACTTCCTGCTGAGCACGGAGCCCAGGTACCTAACGCAGGGCTGGATCCCAAGACCCTGAGATCATGACCTGAGCTGAAGTCAGACGCTTAACCTGAGCCACCCAGGTGCCCTCCAAATGTTTTTTCTTTAGAATGTAGTCTCACGAATCTTCCATGCCTCAGCTTTCTCACTACAAATGCACAAGTTGTTTTTGTTTTTTTAGAGAGAGAGTTCTCTCTCATGAGTGGGGTTTGGGCCAGAGGGAGAAAAAGTGAGAGAGAATCCTAAGCAGGGTCCTCACCCGGTGTGGAGCCTCATGTGGGGCTCGATCCCACGGCCCCCAGATCATGATCTGATCCTAAACCAAGAGTCAGATGGTTAACTGACTGAGCCATCCAGGCAGCCCACAAATGCACAAGTTTACCAAATGATCTCTGAATGAAGCAGTTGCTGGAAGAGAATGAATCTTACTTGGTGAGGCCGATCAAGCTGCTAGTCTTGTTTTTGCCCAGAGCTCACTCTCTAGTTTGGGCAAATCTCATGGCCTGAGCCTCTTCCTGCTAATTGAGAGGCTAGAGTTAACAGATATCTAAGGTCCCTAAATAAATGTAGATTTAATTTATATTATGGAACTACTTCATCTTATCTGTTACTCTTTAATTTTTTCCTGAATCTCATCTGTTGTGTCCTCTCTTCTACATTGTCTGGGCCACTTGATTTTCTTTGGTCGTTTTGTATCAGAGTTCTCAGTTTATGGTCACTTCATTATTGAGTTACATGAATTACATTACACTCAGTGATGTTTAACTATAAATTAAAACTTACATAAAGACCAATGGCATAGCCAGATTTTAGTTTATTAATCAGTAGAGAAAATACAACTAACATTGAGTATGACCATAACTTGAAAAATAGTAGAAAAGGCAGTACTTTTCAAAAATAAACATTTTGCACTAACATTGGTTTTTGTGCCCTCTTTCAATGTGGGTTGGGACCAGCACTATATACCTTACATCTTTCACATTCTATTGGGTGAATTATTCCTCCAGACTATTTACCTCATCCAAGGTCTCTCATGGAGAAAGAAACCAAATCTCAGATCTGCAGAGACATATGTGCCAGGGTAGTAGGAAGAGAGGAAAGACAGCACAGCTGTGTCAATTACTCATTGTCTTGAATTAGAATGTCTTTCTGTGTAAGTTTTCCTTTAGCTTCTTTTCAGTGTGTCAATATGAAGTGGGCAGATTGGAGCGTAACCCCAAGCTTAGCTTGGGAAAGTCTGATATGGGCTTTGTCTTCAATGTAGAGGCATTTAAAAAATCATCATGGGGAGCTCCCCAACATACGCTCTTCTCAGAGAGCACAGACTGGGTCAATGGAAGCACCTGATAGTTTGTATATAACAAAATCTCCGAGGCTCAATTTATGTCACTATACCAGATGCAATGTTTCATCCCATTACTTATTTGAGGAGTTTCTATACTATCTTTACTTCAAAATTCCAAACATACGCCACTGAATAGTGTTCAGAATTATTTGATCCTTAGATGGTAATATCTGTTTAATCGTTTTGCTTATTTTACTTTGAAGTCTTCCTAATATCAGCAGTAGCTTAACTTTTGTTTTGTCTTATTTATAAACCATTTAAATGGTTAATTGGATTTTTGTCCTTTTCAAGCAATAAGCATGAGTCTGTCACTCTGTCTGGAAAGTATCCTATTGTAACTGCCTCTGAACTTCCTGAACTCTGGCCAGCCAGTTTTGATATGTTCTCCAAAGGTCTGATTACTGAAGATAATTTCCTTTTGTTTGTGATAATACTTCCATAATTGCAGTTATAAACGAAAGGGCAGAATGAATCCCTTCAAAACTGGAAACTCACAGATTTTATTATCTTGTGCTCAATCAAATTCAATTTTATTTCCAATGCTTTTCACACTCTGGGTCACGTAAATGAGGCTGCATCGTTCTGTGTCTTATTTTCACTCTCTGTTTTGATCTCTCTTACTTAGGGCAGATGCTCATTTTCAGGGCAATTCCTCCTTCTTAGGAAGCAAGACGCAACACTGGTGACAGACACAGTCATACATGTAAAGGCAGACCAAATGATCACTGGAATGTAAAACCTAAATGGTCAATGGCTCACAAAGAAGAGTGATGTCTGTATAGGCTGAGAGAATGATCTTTCATAGAGTCATACTCCCGTAAATCCTATCCTCCAACGTGTTTACTTCAAAGAGAAGTGCCCTGCATTAGAACATTAATTGCTGAAAGGGATTTCAAGAAACAGTTGTGGAGATAGAAGTCAGAAAATCTTTTGGCTTTGGTTGTTTCATTAAACATCTTTATGACAAATTTTCTCATTCTATGAGAAAAAATCACCGATTTACCCTAAAGAGAACAGCGTGACAAATACAATGATTGTAAAAAGCTTTAAAAATGTTAAACTGGGTATCTTTATGGAAAGAAATCATACCAACTCCCCAGATTTAAAGCAGCCTCCATTATATCCCCAAAACTCCAGATTCCATATTTCTGGTGGTACTGTCAGCCCTGAAGTTGAGGTTGACAAACCTCTCAGTTAAGTTGCCCATGAACAGTTTGTTGTCTTCTAGCAGACAAGACAAAAAAAACAAAACAAAACAAAAAAAGCAAACAAACAGAAAACCCCCATATTTCAGTGTCTTTGCATTCTTGATTCCAGAAGTCCTTCCAGGAGTCCAAATGTTTGAAGCAAGAAGGAACAATGAGCTCTAAGGGGGAAAAGAAGACTCCCCTGCCTCCCCGCTCCCAAAGAACATCTAATCTCTACTATTTAACTAGTTTTGTTGATAATGAAAGTCTCCATACATTTCTAATTATGGCCTCTAAAAGAGTCTCTTGAATTCTTTATAAATATAAACTGTTACAGATATAAAAGAAAAAGAGATAGCCAAAATGGCTAACAAACATTTATTGAGGGTTTGTTATTTTGTTTTCAGAAGGTACACATAGGAGTTTATATATGGCAATTGGAGTATAGTAAGTAATTGGAAAATTAAGTTGAAAACGGTTTTCCAAAAACATTTCCTCCTCTGGATCACTGTAGTGACTGTATGATAGCAGTGTAGTATAGTGTAGTATAACAGCATCTCCGTTTAGATTCCAAATAAATATTTTGGCCTCCTGATACCAGAGCACTATGACGTCATTAATTTAGTAGAGCCTCCCTGTTGAGCCCTCAGAAGCTTTTATGGCTAGGACTTGTGACGAAGGACAGTAATCATTCCCCTCCCCCAACATGGTGATTGTAGATTTGCAATCAGAAAGGGGACTTGTCTAATCTACTATAAACAAAAATAAGTTCTGAGACTAAAAGTTAAACTAAGTATGTTCCACAATATTGAATCCCATACTATGAGAAAATCTGAAAGCAAAATCTTTAAGGATATAGATATTTCCCATGTAGTGCATATATAAGGGAAATAAAATAGTAAAGCATCAAGGTTCTGATACTAATAACACTTGCTATTGAGACTGTGATTCAGATGTGATTGTCTAGTTCCTATATCTCTGACAACTAGGCTTAGAATCAAGAAGTTGATTTGCATTAGCCATCAGGGAAACTCAAATCAAAACCACACTGAGATACCACCTTGCACCAGTTAGAATGGCAAAAATAGACAAGGCAAGAAACAACAATTGTTGGAGAGGATGTGGAGAAAGGGGATCCCTCCTACATTGTTGGTGGGAATGCAAGTTGGTACAGCCACTCTGGAAAACAGTGTGGAGGTCCCTTAAAAAGTTAAAAATTGAGCTACCCTATGATCCAGCCATTGCACTACTGGGTGTTTACCCCAAAGATACAGACGTAGTAAAGAGAAGGGCCATATGCACCAGTATGTTCATAGCAGCAATGTCCACAATAGCTAAATCATGGAAGGAGCCGAGGTGCCCTTCAACAGATGACTGGATTAAGAAGTTGTGGTCCATATATACAATGGAATATTACTCAGCTATCAGAAAGAACGAGTTCTCAACATTTGCTGCAACATGGATGGCACTGGAGGAGATAATGCTAAGTGAAATAAGTCAAGCAGAGAAAGACAACTATCATATGATTTCTCTCATCTATGGAACATAAGAACTAGGATAATCAGTAGGGGAAGAAAGAGATAAAGAAAGGGGGGGTAATCAGAAGGGGGAATGAAACATGAGACACTATGGACTATAAGAAACAAACTGAGGGCCTCAGAGGAGAGGGGGGTAGGGGAATGGGATAGACCAGTGATGGGTAGTAAGGAGGGCACGTATTGCATGGTGCACTGGGTGTTATACGCAACTAATGAATCATCAAGCCTTACATCGGAAACCGGGGATGTACTGTATGGTGACTAACATAATATAATAAAAAATCATTAAAAAAAAAAAGAAGTTGATTTGGATGTTAACAAAATTAAAAATTGGAAGAAAATATTCAGTGAGTTGATTTAAAGGCACTTCTTCCTCCCTTTTTAGTGACCTCCATAACATTGTTAATTTTTGCGTAAAATTATAAGCCTATGCACCTTAAGTTTTACTTTTATTTTTTTTTAAAGATTTATTTATTTATGAGAGAGAGAGAGAGAGAGAGCACAAGTGAAAAACAAGCAGGGGGAGAGGCAGAGGGAGAGAGAATCCCAAGCAGATTCCCTGCTGAGCGTGGAGCCCCACGTAGGGCTTGATCTCAAGACCCTGACATCATGACCTGAGCGCAGATCAAGAGTCCAACACTTAACCAACGGAGCCACCCAGACATCCCTTAAACTTTACTTTTAAAATGATATTTATCAAGAGCATTTTGAAGAAATCTTTTATTCCCTTCCAAATACACACTGCTGAACACTTGCTAAAAATCTCTTATTTCTTCAGGATTAACTTTTACTAGTTTTTGCTGGGCCCCGAGACTGCTCTGTCTCTGCACGTGCACTTGGGTTTCAGTTTCTGTCTCTGTGTCCTTCAAAGGCTATTTCAGTGGGAAAATCTAGTCTTTTAAGTGGTGAGAGTTCTTTTTTACCCTCAGGGAAAAATATTTTAATTCCACAAATACATGAATATTTGACTTCAATGCTAACTATCACGCATAACCAAATCCATAGCACTAAGTAGCTTAAATGACACTTGGCTATAAATTATTTAAAACCTCAGTAATAACCCTGTCATTACCATAGTTCTTTGGGTTATACTTCATTAGCTTTAAGGCAACAAGTAGTGATACTAATTAAAGTGACTGATGATTTTGTGAGTGAAAAGTGAAAAGGGAGGAAAAACCTTTGGGAAGTTGCCATTGACAGAGATCAAGTGGCCCTAAACTTTATATACATGCATATATATATATATACACACACATATATACATTGCATGCCATATATATATTATATATATACACACACATATATACACATATAATATATATGATATATATCATATATATGATATATATGATATATATAACATATGATAAGCCACTATTACTGTCTTTTGTGCTGCTGTCTCTACCTCTAACAAATTAATAAGTATTTAAATGATGTCCATAGCCCGCAGCATATTTCTGTTGGCTTAACAGGAACCAACAAATATTAGAGAAATATTTCACTAGAATATGTAGACAAAAGAGTTACTCTTGCAATATGTGGGGTATTTAATTATTATTTTTATTATGAAAGTGAACCGAAGTTTTCAGTAGAAGTCTTGTGATGGTTTCTCAAAGATCTCTTCTGATTGTAAACAAAGGATTCCTTATTATTGGGATCCAAGATGAACATAGACTTTTCCAATGAGGAAAAACTTGCCAAAATTTCAATATAAACATGACCAGGATGTGAGCTGTGGACATCAGGGACCACATCAGATTTGCTCACCACTGTATCCCCAGTGCCTAGAACAGTATCCAACTCGTAGAAGGTGCTCAATTAATATTTGTTGACTATTTAATAAGTGAAAGTCAAATGTCTCCATGACTCAGTAAGTCTAGGAGTGATTTTGTTTAACTCTTGTACATCCATAATTGGATAAATTACAACAAATATAGGTTTAGTTCTCATACATATTTTATGTTCATGAACAAATATTTATAAGTGATAGAACAGGGGACACAATGAGATACAATATAAAAAACTCTTGCTTATGTTGCTGAAATGTTAGTACAGAAAACAGACTACGAAGACAAAGATAAAAAATAGGGCAGGTCAAGAAAGTGATGGGAGGTATTTTATGTAGACTGTTTAAGAAAACATTCTAGGTGTTGTTGAACCTTAAAAAAAAAAAACTTGTATTAAGTGAAGAAACAGTATATGAAAACCCAGGGAAAGTTTACAAATATGCAGAAAAAATGGCATGCAAAGCACCTGAGATAGGAATAAGTTTGGCAAGTCCAAAGAACAGCAAATAGACTAGTGTGGTTGAAATATACTGAACTAAAAGGAGAGAGATAGGAGATGACTTTAGAAAGAGAGCCAGAGTGAGATCACAGAACATTGTTTTGGTTTTGAACACAAGACTGATGCAATATCGGTTCTTTTTATAGTAAGAACCGGGTAGCTACATAGAGATAAAAACCAGTGGTGGGGAATGGATGTGATGGAGAACGATATTTGAAGCTCAATTGTAAGCATGAAGGTGAGCCCTGCGTCTGGAGCCAAGGCTAAGACAAAGGGATGCTCCAGAAACTTGGCCTTAGAATGGACTGTGGTTGGGAATTTAGCAGGTGTTTCAATCCACTTCAGGCACTTGCAGGTCTACTGGTAGTGAAAAAGGCAAAGCTATCTGTAGCTCTGTGTTTTTAATCCTCTGAACTTAAATTCTTTTTTGTGTATTGCAATAACTTCTCTGCTATGGCCAATAGTTACTCAAAGGATTCTTATGCTGAATCTTCTGGGATTCCAGTTGCTGGAACTAAGAGGGAAAATCGCTCTCCCCATACTGAGGTAATGCCGTCAGGGTGTAGGTATATGTATGGTCCACCTGATAACTTTGTTAACGCTCCAGACTTTCAATTAGGTTTTGCACCGGTCTATGATTGGAATCACCACTGTAACATGAGCTGCCTAGGTAAAGATTAATGAGCTGCCTGGAGAGTTGATCCTCAGGGATCTCTTTAATCTTATTTTCCTGACTCAATCTATACAAACCTTTCCCACAATCCAATTAAAATCATTAAATAACACATACCAGGAAAAATAAAGGGGCACACACTGCACATGCAGATTTTCAACAAAAAGCAGCATGGGTATCAAGTGTGTTGGCTTCTTTCCCAGCTCAGTAATGATTAGTGAAGTCGTGTGTAGAAAATATTTGCAGCATGCAAAATTTCTGAAGCTGTTGCTAAATCAAAAATGAATGCAAACAATGTGTGGTTTGCAAAGCTTTAATTAGTTCAACCAGAAGGATGACTATTTGCATTGGTATGACAGGACCTCTGGATGAATACTTTTAAATTGTGATAGACCATTCCCATTACATCATTAAATAAATTATCTCAGTCTGTAAAATTTTGAAAAATGGAGGCCTAAAGTTAGAATTGCAGCATTCAATCATTTAATTCTGCAATCATTGAGTACTTTCCTCATACAAAATGCTTTCCTAGTAAATACATGGACTGTGTGTTAATTTCGGATAAAGTGGTATTTATTAGTATATCACAAATGATCTCAGGAGTGACATAGCCTTGAATCAACATTGCTAACATTCAAAGTGATTGTTATGCAATATATATAATTTGACACAATCTCTCTAAATAATTCCCCATTCTTATCAGCTCTTGCCACCAGAAGAGGGACTGGAGAGTACTTTAGGAAGATCATTTCTGAGTCAAGACACATATGAAGGACACATATGAGTAACATAGAAGGTTGAAAACAAATATTAAAAATATAGAATGTGGTGAAAATGTAATTTCAATTTGAAGTTTAGTATAATTATAAACAAGATTCTGAGGGACTTTAAAATTAAACTTGTCAAGGTGCTTCAATTGTTCATGTAAAAGAATAAATGAATAAGAAGAGCCTCTCAAAATGTTGAGGAAGAAGAAAAATAATCAATGAGGTCATGCCCTTCCAAGGATCCCATATATTAAGCATATGATTATAAGATATACTCAACAAGTCTTGCAACAAAGTAGATAGCAGGAAAAATAATCATGACACTGCAATAAGTTAAAATAAAGTAAATTTGTGTCACAGATCAGTGAAGAAACTATTAGACAAAGAGTAATTAACTTACTGCAAAAATATAATCAAATCTTTACTCCCATAACTTAACAAAATAAATTTTAGATACAGAGAGTTAAATATACAAAAATAGACTCATCAAAAAAATTTTATAAATATGTGAATATATATCTGCTGTCAGGATAGAAAAAAATATTTTAAGCACAACTGCCATGAAGTAAATTCTCTGCTAATGAATTTGTAAGTTCAGTGCAGTTCAGTTCAGTTGTCCAGAAGTGTTTTTTGAGAACTTGATGAAATGACCCAAGATATATATGAGAAAATAAAGGTCTTTGAAGATCTACAATTTTGAAAATGAAGAGCTAAGGGCTGACGAAAGATGCTTGAGCTTCTAGACTTTATAAAGCGAGACTAATTAAAAGTGTTGTATTAACACATGTGTTGACAAATGGACCTGCTTAACAAAATAGAAAGGCCAAAAAAAAAAAATGGAATGGTGTCACAAATTAGCATAGAAAAAAACTGACTATATACTTGATGGTATTAACAAAATTAGCTTATGATCTGAGGAAAGATAAAATTGAACTTCTATACCACTCAGTATATATAGAAATAAACTTTAAAGATATTAAATATGAGAGTAATAGTACTAGAAAAACAAAATATGGAAAGACTATCTTTGTAACCTTTGGGGAGGGGAGAATTTCTTAAGATCCCAAAAGCATAAGATATAATGGGGAAACACGGGTGGATTTTACTGAAGCATAATGAAAGTTGTCTGTTTCATGAACAACGTTACACAGAGCATGAGCAAAGGTGTAATACAAGAGATTAAATGTCAAGAAAACAAGAAAGAATCAGCATCTAGAATATATAGGAGATTCTGTAAACCAGCAAGAAAATTAGGAAGTTCAAAGGAAAAATTGAACTAAGCATATAAATAGAAAATTCAGAGTAGACCCCCTTCAGCTAAGAAGAATAAGAAAGAAAAATGTTTAACTTCACTAATAAGTAGAGATATAAACATCAAATAATAATGAAATAGTGCTTGATACCCAGCAGTAGGGCAAAAACTAGGAAGTTGCATGATATGAAATATTAGTAAGGATGGGAGGAAAACAGGGAAGACTTACACTGGAGTGGTGAGATTACAACTGCGCTGCAATTTCCATAAGCAATCTGGAAGTACAAAGTGAAATTACCTATTTCTATACTCCCTGGCCCTGTGTGATACCCTCGATAATTATATAATCCGTTCCTGGGTAATGTAGCCTAGAGAAATCCTGCATAGATTCATAAGGACATGTAAGATTATGCTTATCACGATGTTGGTTTGTTTGTTGTGGTAGCAGGATGTTGGAAACCACCTATCAGTCAACCACTAGGAATACAGATGACAAAGAGTGGCTGCCTTCGGGGGTTCCCTCCAGAAGCTCACCCTCAGACAAAAGCTGAGGAAACCAAAGTCCCTTCTGAGGCAGAGAGGTAAAACAGGGAAGGGAGGGGCTCCTGGGTCGGTTAAGTGACTGCCTTAGGCTCAGGGGAAGGGAAAGGAAAGCAGCCACCGAGAGAGGTTTTCGAGTCTGCTACTACGTGGGCAACTGAAGTTTAATCTCACAGACAGGTTATGGAAAATTGTGGAAAACACATACCTCACGATATTCTCAGCCCAGGATGAGGGAGCAAAGGTATTTATCCATCCCCACGCAAGAGCAATTGTTAAGTGGTGCCCAACGATGTTAATTTCCAGGCACCCTGCTTGCAGTGCGCTTCAGCAAAGTGAATTCCTGTAGCCCAAGGGCAAAACACCACCAAAGCTGCGAGGGCCAGCCTTCTGAAATTTGTCCGGTAAACACAAAAATGGCAAGAAAGCCAGAGCGGAGAGGCCAAACCCCAACAAGCATCTGCTACAGTGATTGTTGTAAGAGACTTAATACTACACTGCAATTATCAATATTTGCATATGGCATCTTGGGTAGATTTCAAAATCAAGGTTGAATGAAAATTAAGAAAAACAACAAATGTTTATAAAGACACACATAAAAAAATACTGTATGTTTTCTAACTACACATACACCAAATACCTACTAGGGAAGAAAGACAGGGGTAATACATAGGTTGATGATGATAGCCATAAACGGAAGGGCATAATCAATATATTTCTGGGGTTTTGATACAGCAAAGTTTGGTGTATGTCAAAGAAAGCCAAACTATAAATAATGAATCAGAAAAATACCACAAGTGTAGCAAGGATTTTTTTCTACAATCTATTGAAGGCATGATGAATTATATATTAAAAAAGGAAGAATCCAAGAGAAAAATGAGTCAAAGACATGAACGAATAATTTGTAACATATAAAATCATGAGTAAACTTACAAAAGATAGCAATCATAAAAACTGTGCAGCTTATTAGTAATTAAAGAAAAACAAATGCCTCAAAAGCAATGAGATTCTCTTCTTTTGGCTTCTCAAATTAGCAAATACCTAAGTCAATACTCACTTCCCAGGAGATGATCACAGAGATACTTCCAGACATGTATAATTTGATACAACCTTTCTAGAAAGCAGACAATATCCACCAAGAACTTTACAAATGCACTGACCTTTTAACTCAATAATTTTATTTCCAGGAATTTAATACAAGGATAAAATCAAAGTAAAAACTCACAATTTTGTAAAATGTTCATCACTATGTTGATTTTGGTAGAAAATACAGGAAAGTAAGAAATTAATTGAACATCAGACTATAGGGAGATGGCGAAATAAATCATGTTGTATGTAGCTGTTGCCAGTTCTGCAGAATCTATGGAGGTGCATATCGACTGAACAGATATATCAACATGATTATTCACAGAGTGATAGTTCCCGTAAGGGAAGATGATGGCAGGGGGGACGTGAATTTTATGAGGGCCAAATTAGGAAAGTTTTTAGAATGTAATGGAAAGTGTCTTAGAAGTCTTTAAATGTTATATAGGTAAAAATAATATTAGAGAGAACAATAGTAAGTTGGAAATAGGTATTGTGTAACATTCAAGGAGAGTGGAGGAATGGAATGTGTCCATATTTTCGTTCTATCTCAGGGATTCCTTAAGGTAGTCTCCATGGAGATTTGAATCTGAAGTATTGGTATAGTCAATCTTGTGCATAGAACCCACTACCACCTTCAGTAGACATCCTGTCTTAGGAGACTAGTCTATTCTTCTAATAAGAATTTGGTTCAAGAATAAAAAGTGGAGATTAAGTCAATGATAAAAAAAATGTTTAGTGAATAGTTTACTTTGGTAAGAGAGTAGGAGAGGTTTTTTTTTTTTTTTTAACCTCTGGGTATAGTTTTTTCTGAATGTGGTATGTGGAACTGCTTCAGCCATGAACTCAAGGATGAAACGAACACTGTTGTTGACATAATAGAGAAATGAGAAGAACCTGAGAACTCAATTTATTGCTAAGCAAAAGAATCAACCAACCTTGATGTCAACCAACTTCCAGTAATGTCATCGAGCAAAGGTCTTTGCTGTTTGAGCCACAAGTTGCAGCTAAAAGCATCCTTATTGGTATCACTGCCAAGGCCAGCTGGCTTTTGCATCTGTTCACAGAGCTACTTCCCACAGATTTTCTCTGGCAGCAAACCTGATCTCTGTCAACCATATCGGGCATCAGACTTAGCCAATGTTTACTGGTTTTACTGTGCAGGTGGGTAAGTGGCAAGGGTGGTCTATGATTTTGAGAAACAACTTGAGATGGTCCTAAATATCTGCTGGCAGATTCAGTTTTGTTTGTCGGATGCTTTCATTGGTGGATTTTAAAATGTTAGGTCAATTAAGAAGTTCTTCCAAGATAAATTAGAGAAGGGATGTGTGTGGCCATAACATTAACACATTTGTAGCAGTGTTTTAAAGAGCATTTAGAATGGGAAATATGTCCTCCTTTTTTATATAGCATATGGGTTTGCAATACTGTACATTTTTAGACCTGATCATGTCATTATGCTTTTTATATCCAATGCAAATTCAGTACTTCCCATTCCTGTTTAGATCGACACTTCATAACAAACAACCATAGCAATGCAAGCCACTTGGGTCAGCTGAGCAGAATCATAGCCAAAAGAGAGAAAAAGGAAACAAAAAAGTCCCGAGCAGGAAATAAAATATATGACAAGAAAAAGAATCTGGATTTTACACAGAAATAAAATTCCTTTTGAACGTAATTATCCGTATGCTTTAACCTTAAGTGAAGATATAAATCCAGAGGTAGTGAAAAAGGAATGGGATAAAAGTATTTTAGTAAGTAAGGTGAGCGATATCCAGATGGAATATGCCCTCTGAAGTAGGATACACTGCAAGCCCTCCTAGTTTGTTCCTTTCTGGTCAACCCCAAGCAAACTAGCTTCCATGGGCAGGTGCAGTGAACAGTGTGCATGCACACCGCTCTGCTCCAGCTCAGGCAGCCATGAAGGTGTGCAGTTGGCAGAACTATGGTCAGCGTTGTGCTTGGCTTGAGAGTCCGTTTGAGCAGAGAGCTCTAATTTGGATCCTTAAGTTTGGATTTCTCATGTTTTGTGACTGCATTCACGATATTCCACTGGATGCAGAGAAATCTGACATTCCACAGACTCTCTAGAATAAGTCAAGAAACATTTGTGTTCAAAGAAGTGTCTCCATACAAAAAGCTAGAAGGCCAGCAAGCACTCGGGGAGATTGGTTAGTCTTGCTCTCCTTTTACATTCGTAAAAGTTGCACCCAGCTTCCTCCCATCACACCTTACCTTTAAAAAGAGATTCAGAAAGTAATAATGAAATATTATTAAGCCTTAGAAAAGAAGAGATCTTGCCTTTTGCAACAACATGAATAAGACTGGAAGACAATATGCTAAGTTTAAAAACCAGGCACGGAAGAAAAAAAAACTCTGAGATCTCATTACTGTGTGGAATCAAAGAAAACTGAATACATAAAACCAGAGAGTAAAAGGTGGTTGCCAGAGTTGGGGGTTGGGGAGAATAAATAAATCTAGAGCTCTAATGTACAGCATGGGGACTACAGCTAACAATTTTGTATTGAACAATGGACATTTGTTAAGAAAGTAGATTTTAGGTGCATTCATCACAAAAAAAGTAGTAACTATGAGAGGAGAGATATGTTAATTAGGTTGACTGTCGTAATCATTTAACCATGTATATGTATATCGAATCATATTGTACACCTTAAATATGCACAATTCTTCATCTAAAAAAATAAATGCTTGAAATTAACAAAAAAAAAGAAAAAAGAAATAGAAAAAAAGAAACGTCGGAAACACAGAACACGGGCCGAATCAAGCCTCCCATCATTTCCTGTGTGTCCCTTCAAGTTTGAGCTTGACTTATGCCATGAAGCTGCCCTGACGTAAACGGTTACGATAAAGGGCTATGTCACAAGTTCTACTTTCTCTGCTACCTTTAGATGGTTTTGTATGTTTAAGTGAACAGCAAACAGGGAGCAATTCGGTCTTTCTAGAAGGTGGAGGAGGAAGCTGGAGAATGGCACAACAAGGGGGCACATGTATTCAGAGTCGAGTGCACGCCGAGGGCTGCAAAAATGAGGCGAACAGACCATATGGGAAAAGGAGGTCACGTTTTCCATGAGATACCAGCCTCGCTGCCTGCTTCGCCTTCCATGGCCCAGAGTTGGGTGTGACCCTGAATTAGGCAGAAGGGGTTAGCTCCCAAGCAATTCTGCTCCAGGAACGTCAAGAGAGGCCGCTCCCACTCCAAACAGTACCCGACTCAGTTCGCACTCAGGTCATGAATTTCTTCTGAATGAAATCTCTTAAGCTATTTTCTGGGAAATTTCTTTGAACTAAATCTCTTAAAATGCAGTGGTGTCTATGTAAGGGCATTTTGCTACACATGCTGGTGTTTGCATGTGAACTCTGAAGGCACACGCTGGCTCACCAGCACCTGGCTTAGAGACCTGGCGCAAGTTGCTTAACCTGCTACTGTCTCAATCCGTCAGCTGCAAAATGCAAAAAAACCCAGTGGGTATCGTCTGGGTAGGATGAGGATCGGAGGTGTAACACACACAAAGCGAATGCTTGGCATACAATCACTTCTCAATAGTCTTTGCATCATCACTCACACAATTTCATGTCACTGAATTTATTCTTCAAGGAGAAGGGAAAGGAGAAGGAAGATTAAGCTTATTTCATGATGCTGCATAAGGCCAGCCTGAAAAGAGCACTTTTTTTCCATGCAAGATGACAATGAAGACAATAATTATGAGTTATTTTAAAATTCTTATTGCTGTATTATCTTTTTAAAAGATTTTATTTATTTATTTATTTGACAAAGAGAGAGCGAGCACAAGCAGGGGGAGCGGCGGGCAGAGGGAGAGGGAGAAGCAGGCTCCCCAGCAAGCAGGGAGCACGACGATGTGGGACTCCATCCCAGGACCCTGAGATCATGACCTGAGCTGTAGGCAGATGCTTAACTGACTGAGCCACCCAGGTGCCCACTGTATTATATTTTTAAACAAAATGGGAAATGTTTTGTCACATAATTCATCACGAGACTGGTGACAAGTGGCTCAGAGCAACTTTATCAAATAAATGGAAATGCATAATAAATCCTTTAAGTCACCAGCTAAGGATCTTTATATTACAACTCCTGCATTTCTAGATTTGTTTATATTTGTGTTCTATCAGCATATTTGCACCATTGGTTGGCCATTTCATTTCAAAATGATCTCACTGGTGTTCTAGGCTCTGTGTGGACCAGAGAATACACAGGCAAGGGTCCTTTGCTCCTGGAGCTCCCAGCCACTGTGCTGCGTTTGCCATATGGATCTAGTACAAGTCTCTGGGAGAATGTTTCAGTATTTCAATCTAATGATCTTTCTTCCAACCAGCACTATTCTCAGACATATGGCCTTAGCTGGACAAATGTCATCTCTTCTGAATAGGTCAGCCTGCAGCTGCAAAGATCTCTAGAGCTATTGTATCCTGGAGTAGCATGACATTTTGTGGTTCACTACAGCTAAATAGAATTCTCAGCTGCTGAGACCACAAACTCAGTTATTGATCTGACCAATCCTGGCTTCACAAAAACTAGCAATGTATGCTTAAAAGGCTAATGGTGCTACTGAGGATTTAGTAGATTTGAGTTGATTCCCAAGCACTTGACTGATTTTGCAAAACAATTCAGAGAGAGATGCTTGTTAATTTAATAAAAATAAGCCTTAGTCATCATTTTCTTTGTAATGGTAGAGATGTATAATAAAATATGTATCTAAGATATGTATAATATATATGTATATTATTAAAATGACCCTGATTTAAACAAACATATAACATAAATTGTCTTTTCAGGTCCATACTTGGTCTTTCCTTTGCAATTCTACGCTTATCCTATTACTTAATAGAGTTTTTGAAGTTTTTTTTCCTGGGAAATGCTTTTATACCAATTTTTCAGACATGTTTATAACAATTTTACATTTATGCCTTGGTCAAAATTAAATTTTATTACTCAGTTATATTCTTTCATTCATTCATTCATTCATTCATTCTCTTATTTAACAAATCTTAAAACAAAAACAAAAACAAATCTTGATACAGCCTTCTACGCGCCAGCCAAAATTTAGCATTGGAATTCTAGAAATCGAGACGTAGATGCTCCTCTCCATAAGTAGTGATGCGCTAATGAGAGTATCGAAAGGGTCCATTCTAGAATAAATCTCTCTCAAAATGTGGTACAAATGAGAATATTCAGATAAATTTGTCTCTGAAATTAGGGATGATCCCATAAGTAATCCCAGGGAGCAGTTCTACTTCTGAATATTCAAAATTATACCTTCCCATGGTAACACTTTTGAGCTTAGTAAATAAAGTGTAGAATTTTTGCTCAAAACAAGTACTACTTCTTTATAGCTGTACTTTACTTTTTATACATACTTTTCTCAAGAAAGTTGCATAACTTTAAAGTCCAGGTGATCTTTACACAGCCTCCAAGATAGAGAGCAATGCATCACATTTTCTCCATTTATGTAAGAACACAGTTAAGGGATTTCCCCAAAAGATAAACAAGTCACAGATGAAACAAAAAATACAACCTAAATATCCACCTGCAAAATATTCTAGTTCTTACACCAGAGTTCCAGGTACATGCATGTGAAATTATACTTGAATTCTTCAAGGATTCAGAGGCCATAAGCTAGCAGTTATTCCTATTATGAAGATATCAGGCTTTCTGGATAAGCCCAATCCTCATGAATTTGTTAAATGATGTAGATAGGTAGTCTTCTGTAAACTATATTGTTTTAAAAAAATGGAAACTGAGACTAATGTTTACTAAAAATTAATGTTGCTGAAGTTATGCAGTCAAGGATAAGCAGCAGTAAGATAGAACAATGTGAATCTTTGGGAAATAACTCAAATTATACATTCCAAGTAAGATATTCAACCACTTAGGACATCCACTGACCAGGAGTTTCTCATGTTTGAATGTGCTTGTGAATCTTGGGGTACAGGGAATGAGAAAGTAGGTCTCATTAAAATACAGATTCTTATTCTGCGGGTGACCTATTGACTCTGCATGCTCAATCCACTCTTCTGTATTCTGTGTTTACCAGGTTGGCCTACGGTATACTCTGCCAATAGAACACAACATGGAGACTCTATGGATGAAAGAAAAAGAGCTCCTTCTTTTTTGTTTCCTTTGGGCTTCTTGCCTCCTCCATGAAGGTCATTTTAACGATACATTTCATACTGGCAGCAGTAGTGCCTTCCTGTGGCAGCAGCTGAATCCAGTTCAGGTTTTCTAACATTTGTTGAACCAGCTTCACTTCACCACAGAAAACCAGCACTAGTCCATAGAGTTCTCATTCAGAGATGTGATTTTCAGATTCGAGGGGCCCCTTGTCCCAGCTGAGATGCCAACACCAGCTGCCCAGTTGCTTCTCCTCAAGACTATGATCCCAGCCAATGAGGCCCTTCCTTCTTGTTCAGGGTCACCAATATCAGCTGACCAGCATGCCCTTTTTTTTTTTTTTAAGTAGACTCTACACATAGCATTGAGCCCAACACAGGGCTTGAACTCATGACCCAGAGGTCCAGACCTGAGCTGAGATCAAGAGTTGGATGCTTAACTGAATGAGCCACCCAGGCTCCCAATATTTAATAATTTTGGAGCCTCTCCATGCTCCTAGTATTTAATAATTCCAACCAGACCTGGGAATCAGAGATGCTTTGTAAAACCTTTATATCCTTAATACCTCTGTGTTTTCTTTTTGTTTTTCTAAGTTATCTATGTAAAAACTTTAATTCTAGTTATTTTTTAGCATTAAATTCTATCTGTTTAAATGAAAGTTATGTCTTTTGTCTGCTTATTGGACCTCGACTGATACAGTAGGTCTGGGATGGGCCTTGATACTCTGCATGTCTAACAAGCTCTCAGTGATGCTAATATTTCTAGTCTAGATGTCACACTTTGGCAAAGCAATATGGCTGGGAAATTTATGAGAATTCTTAGTATATGGTATTTACATACAGACCAAATGGCAAATGTAAACACTAAACATTTATAAATGCAAAGAGGAACAATATTTGTAAATATTAATGAGTGCCTTAAAAATGAAGTAACTACTCCCAGTGCAAACATCTTGGGATGACAGCAATATGGGCACTTGAGAAACATCTTCAGATCGTGAGAGAAGAGGAAACCAGATAAACTCAGAACAGAAGTAACTCTCTGACATGACCCTTGTTTCATATGGAATGTGTCTACAGGTGGGAATATATTTGTAAGTGGAGCATTGTTTAGAAAGGGACTTAATTTGAACACTGGGAAAAAGAAACCACTGCCTAAATCTTGAGCTGCTACACTGGTTATGATGGTCTGAAACACCATCAGCATTTAAATGTATATGCCATAATGTGTTTCGTAGAATCTTTCATAACCAAATAGATATTTAATTAATTAAATAGGATTCTAAAATACATACAATATGATATATTGAGAAATAACTGCTCATTTGATAGGGATAGGATTCAGACATGTCTGAAATCTGTTTCTAAGAGGGATCATCTGATTCCAGAAAGATCTACTATTAGCTTCTGATTCAACCCAGCGAACTGAACAAATTTAGGGATGTGCTAGGAAAGCCTTGCATTAGCCATAAAAGCCTTAAGTTCATAGGAGGCATGAGTAGGAATGATTCTGTCGCAAAATGCTTTCATAATCCAATCTAGTAGACTTACTGTTGTAACCTGCTACACCAAGGCCATCGGGGCTGCAGACAGTCAAGATCGCCAAGCCATCCCAGAACACCCAAGAATGGCCACAGAGATATAAAGAGAACCACTACTCTAGGATGAAAGCAATAAGTTTAGTTTCCCAAAAGAACTCAATAGGATTATTATCCTGATGAGGTGGTTACAGAGCATGGGGATCTGCTTTCTCTATGGATGATGCTGCCTTTACGAAGTCACTTAGTTATATCCTTAACATATATTAAAAGAACGAATGAAACTTGTGACTTCTATCATCTTTCCTTCAGCCAGTTACACTTATGGCAACTATATAGTATTCAAGAATGTGGGCATTTTTAGAATTTTGACATTCCTTCAGTAGAAACCTGCAAAAAAAATCATGATAAGGAAAAGCAATTTGAATATATGCCTAGAGAACCAGATAAGTCACTTTGGAATTTGTATACCTGAGGAGGAATCAGAAGTTCACTGAACATGCCTTGCCAGTTTGTGGGATATTGTTCACCCTGTTTACCAAGCCGCTGAGCCTGGTACCTGGGAAATAGCAAACTTCCAATAATGAGCCTTGAAAAGTAATGAAATATGTATTTAATGAGCAATGAATCATCCTAGTTCAAGAAATTAGTGTTCTATAAGGTCCCTAGATATTAGTATTCTTAGGCAGTAAGTATTTTGGAATAATGAAGCCCAGTGATATAGTTCTGTTGTACCAATTTCCACTGAAATCTGTTCATGATGGTGACCAGGTTGGAATAGTATCACAATGAAAAAATAATATCTCTCTTAGGAAAGAACACAAAGAGACTAGAAGAATGATTTCAGCAAGTTAGAGGATGAAGCATTGTATGTTGGACCTTTGGAAGGAATCGTACTTGTAATCCAGATAGTTGTCCAGTTTCCCAGAACATTTTGAAATATGGAATTGCTAACTTCATAAAATGGTTCATTTCATAGTTGATTGTTTTAAATTCTTTGAAAGATTTTCCTCATAGAAGTCAAAATATGTCTCCTGGTACTCTTTGGTACTAGTTAGCTCTGCTAAAGCAACTCATAAGCTAGTTAAGTCTTTCACATGGCATCACGTCAATATTTGAATATCAGTATGAGGTTCTCTGAAAATTTCTGTCCTCTCGTTGACTGGAACCTTCTATAAAGAACATGATTTCTGAATCTTTCTACACCTCGGAAACAAATTTTACTTGTTCAGTCTGTTTTCTAAAGTCTAGCGCCTTTCCCAACTGCTTAGAATATTGAACCTCTGAGACATACTAACTGAACGTTAACATTGCTATCTTCCCCCAATGGCATAGTTCTATAATGCTACAACACCTTTGTGTTTATCTTAATTTAGTCTGCCATCCAAAATGTGTATTTTGGAAGTAAGGCTGGAGGAGCACTGTGCTTGGTTGTCATTACATGGGTCTGGAAACTGTTAGGTGAACTGGATTTATTTTGTGGAAATTGTGTGTTGACATGCAGCTCCAATTTTCAATCTATAGATAGTGTTTCACATGCACTCCAGATCTTCAGCATAATTATTGAAATTAGGGAAAAGAGAGGCTTCAGCTGAACCCAGATTCCTCTGAAATTTCAAAAATGAGAATTTTAATAAGAAGATTTGGGAGAAGGACTGCTAAGAAGATCTTTACTATTTAGTTAAAGTGTTAGCAGTAGAAGATGGCAGAGATCTTTCTGAATCCTAAGTCCCCATGAATGACAATAATAAGGAGGAAGCATAAAAATGCCTCAGAGGCATAAAATTAAAATCTTTCTTTAAAGATTTTATTAAGGTTATAGCAACCCAAAGGATAAAGCCTTTCTTAAATTATTAAAAATAATAATAAAAGTGGCCTATAAAACTCTGCTTATTCTAATTCACTGTGTACTTCAAACATGTAGTGTGTCTACAACATGATTGTCTAACATTAGGCTTTTATTTAGCAACATTCAGATCCTTCATTTTTGAACTACATAAAGTAGGAGACCCATCGAAAGTTCTTACACCTGCCAATTGTTGAGTTTCACCAAGGTCTTTTTCATGAATTACATCAGTGGTTGCTATTATGCCTTAGGTGTAACAGTTTGATTTTGAATATATTTGAACTCAGAAGTTATGACTCTGCCCTTTGTGTAGTGAGGAAACGTCAATGAATCTGTGAAACCAGTGATTATGTATTGCTTCCTTTATATCTGTTCCTTTGTGTTTGGGCATTTTCTCATTATAGAGATTTGGAATGCCTTAATGCATTATAATGATCTCATTTGTACTACTGTCACATCTTCAAGTGCTTAGCAAAAAGAGTTAAGGTTCAGGAACAAAATGAGTTATACCAGAAAACAATAATATTAGTGGTTAAAATCTGGCAACCAGAAATGGATCATTTTTCAAACTCATATGAAGCATAATGTTGCAAACAGCATTCCAAGGATTGTCAACATAAACTGATGATAAACCTGAAGGGGACCAAGGTCATACCCCAACCAAAACAAAGATAATTCTTCCCATTCTCAAACCTTTTTGAGGAAATATGAAACTACAGCTGTAAATTCTGATATTTTTGCACTGAACATAAAACCCAAAACTCAGTCATGGGAGCTTAAATATCCTCTGGGATTCTAGGAAACAGACTTTTCCTTTAGGCTAACTCCTAAAATAGAGGCATCAAATTGGTAGTCCACTGCTCCAACTTGGCTCACAGGAGTGTGTCTTTTTGTATGACTCCCAGAGAGATTAAAAAAACTTACATACTTGCAAACATTAAAACACTTGGTATTTCATATATAAATACCAGAATTATCTTCAAAAATAGGAAGATCTGGCAACATAGAATACTCCTTTCACATGCAACCATCTCCTGGAGTATAGTAGGTATTATATACTTTAGAGTTGGTAAACCATTTAGTTGGCCACCCAATATTCTTTATTTGTTTATCTTACTTCCCTTTCCCTACAGGGTAGGGCAAAGGGGAAGATAGCAGAATCACTTCCAGACTATAATGACTATGACTATAAGGAAGAAGATTTGCTTTAACTTTTGAGGAGACCAATTTTG
This sequence comes from Ursus americanus, assembly GCF_024610735.1. Lineage (NCBI taxonomy): Eukaryota > Metazoa > Chordata > Mammalia > Carnivora > Ursidae > Ursus > Ursus americanus. Next base: position 7,224,474 of record NC_142155.1, on the reverse strand, counting down.
GGACAGACAGCTTTCGTACACGCTTGATTTAGAGCTATGGATAACCTATATGTCTGATCTAGAGTAATGCACTTCCAGTATGATTCATCTCACTGCAGGTGTTGCTAATTTAACTCTAGGTCCACCTAGGAGAACAGAGTGAGCCAGGTGAGAGCATCGCCTACAAAAAGGGATAGGAGAATCCTAAAGACTTTGTCAAGCAAGAGGAACACTCCAAGTGTGGTTAGAGGCTATGGCCATAGGACAGGAATGTACAACTACTGTGAAGTGGGAGCTGTGGTTGCAAAGGAGAAGGCAGAGGGTAGGAGTAATATAAGGTGATCTAACAGGTATATTGTAGCCAACTCAATAATCAAGACAGATGAGAGTGAAGGATTTGTGTGAGTTGAGTTGTTTAAGGGTTTGGCTACAAAAAGAAAGCATTTACTGGTGACAATTTAGAAGATGCCTGGGTTGGGCTCTAGATGCCCATCTGTATGCTGAGGTACTCTGCCAGCTGAACAGCTGTGCTAACAGACTGAAACTAGACCAATCTCTTGGGTAGGTGGGAGGAAAGCAGACAGGATAGGAAAGAAGCCATCTATCTCTCAATATTCACAGTTGCACTTTCAATCCAATATTGAATCAAAAATATTGAATATTGAATAAAAAAAGTCAACATTTTTGAAACCAGTTAGAACTTTCTAAAGTGGTGAAAGTCAAGCTTAGTTTCCTTTTTTCCCGTAAATGAATAAAAGTATTTTGGGAATAATTTTATTTCTGAAATTTAGAAACATGAAAATGACATTATGAACACTTATGTTTATGTGGTTGAATTATGGTATGTAGTTGATTTATAGTAAAGGAACCAAAATGAAATCTGAAAATAATAATTGCTATAACTGATAATATCTGTAATATAAATAATTATGTATTGTAAATAAGGCACATGGCATACATTATATTATTTTATCATTGCAACAAATCTGCATAGTAAATATATATTATCTGTATTTTATAGAGATAAAATATAGAGAAGGGAGTAAAGGCTTAGGGGGAACATTCATACACCTAGGGAGTGGAAAAGTGAGGATTGCAATCAAAGATGGTCTGATTCTTTCTACCAGACAAAACACATACAAGAAAAGTAAAGAGGGAGGTCAATGAGACAAGTGGGGCTGGTACATTGATTAATCTCAAAGATTACTTTCGATTTTCATAGTTTTATTAGTACTATCAGTGCATTGGCATATGCTCGAATGTTGCATGGAGAAAGGAGAATCCACACTTCCATGAGTAATTCCATGATTTAGTTAGCTTGCTAAGCCATTTGTTAAATACCAAGTACACATGTCACTTTATAAAACATTCTATTAAGTAGCCATTAATGGTATTGTTATGATTTTGAAATTAGAATCTATAAGTTATGAGATTTTTTTCTTTTTTTTTTTTTTTAAAAAGATTTTATTTATTTATTTGACAGAGAGAGAGACAGCGAGAGAGGGAACACAAGCAGGGGGAGTGGGAGAGGAAGAAGCAGGCTCATAGAGGAGGAGCCCGATGTGGGGCTCGATCCCATAACGCCGGGATCACGCCCTGAGCCGAAGGCAGACGCTCAACCGCTGTGCCACCCAGGCGCCCCTATGAGATTTTTTTCTTTTTTCCAATTCGCATATCATGTAGTTCTTTTTCTTGCCCAACTAAGCTGCATAGGACCTCCAGTACAATTATGAACAGAAGTGGTTGAAGTAGACACCTCTGTTTCATTTCTGATTTCAGAACTATATTTTTTAACATTTCATCATCAAGCATGATGTTTGCTATAGGTTTTTATACATGCTTTTAATGACGTTAATGATGTTCACTTCTATTTATTAATATTTTGCTACGGATTTTTCATAAAAAGATGTACTATCTTTCTCCAATACTTTTATAGAATCTAATAAAATGATTGTATAAAGTACTATTTTACTCAGTATATTATTATGCATCTTTAATTCCTAAGATGAAGTATATAGATAATGACCAGTTATATATTTTATATATTGCTGCATTTAGTTGACTAAAATTTCATTTAGAATATTTACATCTTATTAAGTAAGATTCTCTTGTAATTTTTGTTTAAAACCCATCTTTGTTGAATTTTGCTATCAAAGTTACACAAGTCTATATAAGCTGGGGTTCTTCTACAGAGAAACAGAACCAATAGGAGATTGTGTACATATATGATTTATTATAGGGAATTGGCTCACATGATTATAGAAGCCCCAAGAAATTCCACAATTTACCCTCTGCAGCTGGAAACCTAAGAAAGTAGGTGTAATCCAAAGGGTTGAGGGAATGAGAGCCTAATGTAGATTCTAGACCAAGCCTGAAGGCTTGAGAACCAGGAGCACTGAAGGCAGGAGAAGATCAGGGTCTTAGCTTGGGCAGAAAGTGAATTTGAATTTCTTCTACCTTTTTGTTCTGTCGAGGCCCTCCATAGATTGGATGACATTCACCTGTCAATCAGGTTCACAGTTTCTGGTATTTGGATTCTGGCAGAACATCAGAACAGTTGAGGAAGTAATCTAAATAGCGTAACATGGGATTTTTCACAATATGTAAAGTAGCAGAATTACTTCTTCAAATGAAACCTCACAAAAATTTCAATCTATAAAATTGATACATGCACAGCTCTTGTTAAGGTGTATGGCAGCAGGGTGGCAGTAGGGGCAGCCAAGGGGATACCCCCTGGGTTTTCTTCCCGTTCTTTGTGCTTATTCCAGGGGCACCCTGCAGAAGTTTGGGCTTTGTGAAAACTACTGGTTGGGTAATCACTCTGAACTGGGAGAGCCGGAGAAACAAAATTGAAATACCTGGACACTGGTAACATCTCAAATGCAATTTATTCAGCCAAATGTGATTTATTTTTCTGTGAATCTCCTCAGTTAAATGACCTTTTAACTTTACAGCAAAGGGGATGTTAAAAGGGGAAAGGGCTGATGGATTTATTCAGTTACAATCCATGAATACATTATCCATGCTGAAGGTGGGATTTGATTCGTGTCGTCCAGAGGGGCTCATTCCCTCAGGGGTGAGGGTGAGGCAGCTCTTGTGCCCTCTGTTTTATGGGAGCTCCTGCAAGCATGCCTTGTCATTTGCATTGTCATACCATATGTCCTTTTTTTTTTTTTTTTTTTTTTTTGCGAGAGAGAGCTCAAGCGGTGGAGAGGGGCAGAGGAAGAGGGAGAGAGAGAATCTTAAGCGGACTCCATGCTCCAATGCAGAGCCCGATGTGCGGCTCAATCTTACGATGCTGAGATCACGTCCTGAGACCAAGTCAAGAGCTGGACACCTAACTGACTGAGCCACCCAGGCGCCCTATCTCATATCCTACGTTCTTCACAACATCATCTTCCTGTGCCACATGAACGTGAACTACTAGTGAATTCTTAGATTATATCAACCCGAGGTTACATAACGAACAATGAATATGGCCAGGAAAATATGATGGATACTGCTATTGATAAATCTATTGGTTTTTGTTTAAATACTCAGTGGGCAAAGTATGCACAGTTCTCTCACAAGCATTTTGATGAAAATGATTGTTTACTTTAGGAAAGCTAAAGTTTATTTTTTTATTGGGGGAGCTTTCTCTTGCTTTCAGTCTCCAAAAGGAATTGTGTGGAAAATATGCATTTAAAAATCATAATAGAAAACAGAATTGCCAAAACAACTGCTTGGCTAGCCACTGAAATTTAATTGTACTTATAGGTACTCTAAAATAAATTCCTAATTAATTTGCTCTAATTCATAAAAGTAGTATTATCTATCTACCTTCTTCTACATGGTCTAGGGTAGTGATACAGAAAACCTAATTTTCTCTCCTCCAGTGATATGAACAAAAGTGCATTTATAATTTTGAGAAATATGCCTACTAAGTAATTATAACCTCTGCTTAAAATTATTCTAAGAATTTGAATCACTGGATTAAAGTTCCTTAGTATTGCATGAGTCACCACGTCCAAACGCAATGTCTCAGATATGTATTCAGGAATCTCTATTTTAGGAGAGAGTTTGCATAATGCAAAACATTTCTCATCTTACTTGGTTCTTGTATACCAACAAAGGGGTATATTTTCTAAATGCTTAAATAATCATTAAAGAGAGATTCTTATAACATTTCTGCAAGGCATATAATAGCGTCTTTGTCTTAGCAGTAAGGAAACAGAAGTGAAATACAAAGATAGATAAAAGACTTTGTAAGAGGCTGAAGCTGGAATTTTCCAGGCCTCCCCACAGAACTGCATCATCATCTTCATTCAATGAAAAAATATAGAGAGAATGTGAACACATTTGATAATAATGCTGAATTGAGAATTCTGTTCTGTTTTTGAGGCTGATGAATTAACTTTCTCAATCACTGGATGGAGTTTGCTTTCTCTGGAAAACTCTACATTGATGTAAATTTAAAGTTAACTCACGTCAGAATCTGACCCGAAGGGTATGTAAGGAAAGGCATCAAACAGTGACTTTTGCAATCCAGGGAAGTCCTAGGTCAATGTGGAGAGTTAAGAGGGCAAAAGATTATTCCAGTTTCAAAAAAGACGTGAAATCAACATTTTTATTTAGAAAGAAAGCATTTTTTCTCTTTTAGGGAAAAAGAGTTGAATCAAAAATGTTATCAATCAGTGCTTTTGAAAGTAGCATTTAATTTAAAATTGCGTGAGTTTCATTGTGAGCAGGACTGACTTTGCCTATCAAAATACAATAAAATGTTTTTCTCAGCAAATTGACACTTTACACTAAAACACAAAATGGAGAGTCTGAGTTGATGTTTTTTAGTACATCTTTCAACCCTGCTTTTACACAGAACCTGGATCCCATTCCCATGTTCAATTTCTTCTATTAACTTTACCCAGTCCTTCATCATTTTTATTTCATTCCTTGAACAACTCTCGGATTCATACCTATGTGGGGCACATGAGGAGATCGCAAAACATATGAGCCACAAATCCAAGTCTGGATCAGCAAAATTAGCTTTGAGATAGGCAACAAGGACATTTCCGACTGAAGACAAGAAGCAATGGCAGGAGAAAGGATGCCTAAGTAAAGGGAGGTCTTCAGCTGAGCCACAGGCATAATTAGAATTATATTTCCCTCATAGTATCCCAAAAAAATCTATTAATCACCTTTCCTAAGTAAAAACAGATTTCGCCCACTTATGAGCATCCATTATTTGCCTAATAATAATATTGCTCTTATAGATAACATTTACTGAGGTCTTGCTATGTGCCACATACCAGATACAAACAACATAAGGGCAGTAAAATTAGAAATTAAGGGTAATAGAAGCAGAAAGCCTATTTTTAAAGAATGAGATTTTGACCAAGTCCAGGTAGGAAACCTTTCTGTAATTAACAAAATATACCCAGGAGAGGACAGATGGAATTTGAAAGGATGCCGGCTTTGAGGAGTATTGTGGTAGACTCTGAAACATGATACAAAGTATCAATACTAATCAGAAGTTAGAAGTGTGAGGAGAAAATAAGAACCAGAAAGTAAGAACTTTACATGTATTTCATTAAATGCTAACTAAAAACAACCAACCAACCAAACAAAAGCTCGGGAGGTAATATTCCCCATTTTACAGATGAGAGCTTAAAGCTAACTTCACAAGGGCCAGAACCAGAATTCAAACTCAGCTGAGTATCATTCCAAAACCCATGTTTGGCACTTAGAAATTTCGCCCTCTGACACCAACAGGAGCAGAGATACTGCTCTAGCCATTCCTAAACAATGTCTTCAGCCCAGCCCTACGGCAAATGGGTTCCGGTAAATATCCAAACCTACACGGTAGTCACCCGTGTTACGTTGAAATACAAGCAGGTCATTTTTCTAGTTACTATAGACTGGCTTTGGGCCTTTGGGTGGGATTTACTCAAAAAATTATACAACTGCAGGGAGAAAATTCTAAAATCAGGTTTTCTGAGTTGATACAAATTTGAACAAAAGCAGTTCATGTTAACTGTCATTAAAGTACAGCCTCCTTAACTGGGAGTTATATGAACTGGGAATCCAGGTAGATGAAATTTTACCATAAAGTAGCGTTATTCCAGTTACTCAGACCACAAATCTTGGAATCATCCTTGATGATTTCTTTCTCCCACACCCTTTATCCGATTTCTTACTTTGACTGTATCTTCAGCATAAATCCTGAATGTGACTGTTCCGCACCACCTTCACAGCTACCTTCCTGTTTCAAGCCCCCATCACGTCTCACCTCAATTACTGCCACAGCCTTCTCACTGATCCCTCTGCTTCCATTCCCGACCTTTACTTTCTGTTCTTTACAGCATATCCAGCTGATCCTTTTGAATCTCAGGTGCTCCTTATCTCAAAACCATTGACATTCCATGTTGCTCAGAGTATAAGTCAAAATCCTGATAATGTTTTCTATGGCCTGACATGATCTCCACCCTCACCTCCTTTCTCTCCAGTCTCATCTCCAGTTACTTTCCTCTTTGCTCCCTCCGTTCCAGCCACACGGGTGAACTTGCTATCCTCCATAGGTGAACCATATTCCCACCTTAGGGACTAGGTAATAGCTGTTTCCTCTACCTGAAATTCTCTTCCCACCTGATACCACATGGTTACCCTCCTCATCTTTTCCGGCCTTTGTTCAATTGTCTCCTTTTCAATAAGGTCTATTCTTTCTAACTTGTCTACAATGTGACATCTCTTGCAACACTTCTTATCGTGCTTCCTTAGGTATTTTTGGATTATTTTCTCAGGTCTCTGTAAGAATGTTTCAGGAGACACCTGGGATAATAATCCATACACTTCACTGATTTTAAAGAGGAACTTAAAGACCAACCGAACTCTATACCCTGTTCTGCTACTCTTTTTTGCTATAACAGGTAAGCATCTCCTTTAAAAAATGGCACCTAGAGTGGAATTGTTCCTTATACTGCCATTGGGAAGCCAATGATCTCATTCCTTACAGAATCCACACACTCAGTAAATTCATTTTTATTCCAGAACATTCTTGTCAGGAAATGTAAAATGATATTTCCATAACTGAGTATATTGACTCATCAATATGATAACATAGCTTTCAAAATAGCCTCTCAGATTCAGAAAAAAAATATTTTAATTTTTAGGAATTCCGTTGGTGCTGAGTAGGTATCATTGCTCAATGGATTTGTTCAAAATCCTCTTGGTTGAGAGGGTACATATATATACATTCTTTATATATGTTTGTATACATATGTATTTGCCATATATATTTACATATATATACACATATGATACACACACACCACACACACACCAACATCTTTTATCCAATGATGTAAATTAAATAAACTTGATCTGCTTGTTTCCAAGAGTCCAAGAGCTCTGGAAACGTGGCAAGACACTGCTTAGAGGAAAAGATGAAGTATTAACAAAAATGAAGAGGATCAGGTAGCTTTTATTCTACTGGACTATATTTTCATTTTGTATAACAACAGGTAAACTTTTATCTATGGGTGCTTTCTAAACAGACCTCAGCACTGTAAGATAGTTTCACTGATTTTAGGGTTTTGATTATATGAAAAACACCTCAAGTATTTCGTTTCCTCCCTCACTGAATTAAATTTAGGTTGCCCTAGATTTGAAGCTAATAGCGAAAAAAAACTTGTGCACTAAATGTGTTTATTCAGTTGCTGCAGCTCCAACTATGCTTTGTGCAGGAAAGTGTAGAACAGCGGACTACACACAACCACACAGGCACTTTGTCACTCCTGTGAAATAGGCTGCAAGTGGTCATTTCTGTCCTGGCGAAGTCAGAATAACCAACGGTACGCTCATCAGTGCAATGAATAGATCTCAGTCAAGTCAATAGAATTTGGTATCGATTGGTCTCAGGCTCCCAGCTCTCATCATAGCCCTTGTTCCCAGTCAGGTCTTCACCATTCAGGGAGGTGGTTGAGGGGCTCAGGGATTGGGTCCCTCTGCAGGTACCCTACCTCTTTTAGGAACCCACTGCTCCAGCAAGGCTCTTCTCTGGGACACACCTTTTGCTTTCAATCTAGTTCTGACCTTGATTTCACTCGTTAAGACTTGATTTCAACCTGTCCTGAAATTCTTACAATGCCCTCTCCTAAAACAGACTTCCATTACACCCTGCAACTGAAAAATACCCAGTTTTCTTTTTTCTTCCTTTTTTTTCTTTTTTTTTTAAGATTTTATTTATTTATTTGACAGAGACAGCCAGCGAGAGAGGGAACACAAGCAGGGGGAGTGGGAGAGGAAGAAGCAGTCTCCCAGAGGAGGAGCCTGATGTGGGGCTCGATCCCTTAACGCCGGGATCACACCCTGAGCCGAAGGCAGACGCTTAACGACTGCACCACCCAGGCGCCCCTCTTCTTTCTCTCTTTTTCTTTCTTTCTTTTTTTTCTTTCTTTCTTTTTTTTCTTTCTTTCTTTCTTTCTTTCTTTCTTTCTTTCTTTCTTTCTTTCTTTCTTTCTTTCTTTTTCTTTCCCTTCATCTCTTTCTTTTTCTTTCTTTCTTTCTTTCTTTCTCAACTCAGACTAAACCAGAATCCCAGACCCTCAGCTTTCCTTGAAGCAAGGGGAAGGGCACCTAGATTTCAGACCACTCTTGTTAAGATCCAGAGCAAAGGAAAAAGGATTTCTTATTAGAAATGGCGCACCTTATTTGTGACATAGACTGACTTTATTTGACTTCAGTATTTTGGAATCAGGTTTTTTCAGTAATAATTTGGCAGAAACATTTAATTCTTACTAATCAGTGATCCATAGTTTACTGGGTTTTTTGTTTTTACGTTATAGGCTCCCTGAGCAGTGTTTAACAAGGTGTTTTTCAAGTAATATCAATAGGATTTTATTAAATATTATACTAGGGTATGTTCAGTGGACAATTATTTTTAAGAAATGCTAGGTTAAACAAGAGTAATAGCTTTATTTCAGTTTTTTTGTCTATTTGTTTGTTTTGCTAATGTGTTTGATAAATCTATATATGTTGATACAGTATATAGTAATTCCCAAAGTGATTTATACTAGAGAGTATTTGTCAACTAAATGTGAAAATAATTTGGGAAATACTATCTCGGAAGATGTAATAATGTAAATATCCTCTTTTTTTAAAGAAAAAGTACATTTAGTTTTTCTGGAATTCCCTCATTAAGTGATCTGATTTTTAAAAAAATCAGAGTACTGTGAAAAATTAGTTTATGACAGCAAGAGTATGGTAATTACATCCAGATGTCAATAACACTACCATTTGTCATTAAATAATAATAGTGTCGCATAGCCACCAGACACCAAGCTACATTTTGACAACATTTCCAATGTTAAATCTGTTAAATTGACTGAATCAAGTGAAAATGGAAACAGCTGCCTGGCCATTTGGTTGTTCTTCTCCTATCTTTTAAAAGTAATTTCTGTACAAAACCCTTATATTATTATTATTGATTTTGTGATAGTCGTGGTGGTAGAAAGAATTTTGAGGTTTAGGTCAAAGACAACTCCAAGTATTGACTATAACTTTATCAGCTGTGATAAAGGTCAAGTAGAGTTTCCATTTTGTCCTTAAAAAAATAATAATAGTAGTATAATTTAATGCCACCAGTGGTCATTATTGAGAATTCACAATAGATCAGGCCCCATGCCAGATGCCAGGGATATAAAGGAACAAACCCCAAAATATGCAGCAAACCAGTAGGAGAAAATAAACATATATATATATATATATATACACAAACATATATACATATATATTATATTATATATTTTATATTTATATTTTATATATGTATATATGTGTATATATATAAAATATATAATATAATATATAACATATTATGCAGCAAACCAGTAGGAGAAAATAAACACATATATATACATATATATATACATAAATAAACATATATATACATATATATTATATTATATATTTTATATTTATATTTTATATATGTATATATACACATATATACATATATAGACATATATAAAATATAATATATAACATATCATAAATTATAACTTATACATTATAACTTATCAATATTAAATATATAACATATTATAAATAATACAGACATATTATAAGTATATGACATATTATATATTATAACATATGAATTTATATGTATAAAATAGTGAGTAAAAATAGATGTATGCACCAAAATACAAATATAGTAGAGAAGGGAATGCCTTGAGGGTTGAGAGTAGGGAAAGCTTTACAAGGAAGGCTTTGAATTGGTTTTGAGAAATTGATATTTTTAAATTTGAGTCAGGGCATCGAGATGAGAAGTAGCTGTGGCAGAGAGAGAAGCCTTTGAGGAGACATGGTAACATGAAAAAGCATGACAAATGTTGGGAACCATGGACGTTCTTTTGCTGCCAGAGAATAAAGGAAATGTGAAGCGAAATGAGTCTGTCAAGTCAAAAAACATGGACTTATTTTCCATAGGCTGACAGAGTTTATAGCAGTGGGGGGACCTGAGCCTGTGTATGCTTTGAGCAGACTGTGCTGCCCCTGGCTGGAGAGAGGTGATTATCTGTTCTACTTCCTTATGAGTTTGTTTGGAGGCTAGTTTCCTTATAAAGCATTTTATCATTCAGATCTAAGATATTTGTAAGATTCTCCCCTGCTTTAACCATATTTTAAGACATTAAAAAACCCTCTACATTTAACATTATTCTTTAATTTCTGTCAGGAAATACGGGTCCTTTTTAGATTTTCTATCTCACACTAGAATTCAAGACAAATGCCACAAAGCCATATACCAAAGTTTAGGAGTAAGACCTCATTTGGAAATTTTACAAAAGCTTAGGGTCAGCAAGAGTAGGAAGGACACAGGTACATGATTCTTAATGTCCCCATTATTCCTCAGAGGTGTGCTCTGGGGCCAGCGTGCTGCAGGTCCTATAGAGAGGGTGTCTTTTTCAGTGGAGAGACTCCCCCTTCTTTTACCCTTTTTAAAGGTCAAATGAGGAAAGCAGCCTTGTCAGTGAGATTAGAAGCTGTTGGAGCAAAGATGCCTGGATTCTTGTGCCAGCTCTTTACAGACATTATTTACAATACAAGCTGCCCAGCCTCTGGAGACCCAAAGGTGTATGGAATGTTGCAGACCTCTGCCATGGAGGCAAAGTCACTGGTCCCATAGAAAGACAAGCTTGGTGGGAGCCCCTCCCTCTGAGGAAAATTGGATCTTATAGTCCCAGCTGACTTGTCCAGAAAACCCTAGCTAAATTCCCAAGGGCATTAAAAAAAAAAATCCTGCCCATTTTCTTATAGCTGCCTCGATGATTTAGATGCTGAGTTATATAATGAAGGAAATTATTGACCTGTGAGTTTGAGCATTTCAGAGATGCTTAGTGTAGCATCCTGATATCCTCCTAGCCTCAATCAAGTGATACCTCCAACATTTTTTTTCTTTTTGAGGTCCTGGCAGGCTGGAAAACACTAAATTAAGCCTTGAATTATAGACTGATATTTAAAATTTTTGAATTTTATGGAACTACGTTGTATTCTTATTTAATAAACTACTACAATGTTTGGTTTAGATAAGTAGACCATAGAAAACAGCCCAGTGTACAATGAAGTACTAATGATAGTTTAAAAACAATAATTTCATGGGTGATTGTGATGTGAATTGAAGGCCTTGGAAAAGGTTTCATGGCAGGAGGATTTGAGGCATCTTGAAAAAAGTGGAAGATATGTCAGTGGTACACAAAGACAAAGATGGTCATATTACCGAATGTGTGGGCAGAAGAGGGAACCAAAACAGCAACAGCATAGATGCAGGGCTGGGAATGAGAGTGATTTCAGTGTAAAAGCTCTGTAGGGTTGACAAGAGTCAATGACTAGGCTCATGGCACCAAGTCGAGTTTGTCATGAGAACTAGCGTCAAGGAATCCTAACTGGTCCAGTCCCACATTAAGTGGGACAAGTTCTTCAAGAGGTGAAATGGGCTTCAGTCTTTAAAAAATTCCTAAATTAAAGCATAAAATAGGGCTAGAACTCATTTACTTGTAGCCTATCTTTATTTATTAGTAGATTCAAGAGTAAGGTCCTTAAGAAAGCTTATAGTAATTTAACATTCTAAGTTCACAAAGAACTCCTAAATCACTTCACTGAACATCATATTTACAAAGAACTTGCGTAGTTTTGTTGCTGCTAATTAACAAGGTAGCTGAGAATCTACCTTTTTTCATAACTGAGAACTATATTAGAATAGTAATATATTTTGTATATTCTCCTAAAGTAGAACTTTGGAGAAGTATGTCAAAGTTTAATTCTTGAGTACATGAAAACACCTGTCTAATGAGAACAAAGGAAGAATCGGGAAAACAGAAGGACAACTGGACAAACAGTTGGCTGCCATTCCTCGAATCTCTATGACAAAGGAGCACACCAGGTAAGCATAGTCAGTTAACGTGTTTAAAAATCTGATTCTGTCCACACTGTTCTCCACCGAGGCGTCCAAGCCCCACCTGTGGCCTGGATGCTAATCCAGGCTTCTCAGGGAGATGGCTGCCTCTGTCAGACGATGGGATTAGAGAGAGAAAACTTGTTACTTATTTAACAAGTCATTATTCAACGATTTTAGTAGCTGCAAATGGATAATAATTCCCAAATCTCGAAGGATCAGAAAAGCACTAATGAGAATAGAAACCTAACTACTTTCCTATGCCATCTCCTATTTTAGCAGCTACTCGCACTGACTTTTATTTTTATCTCCATTTATATTCGTAAGTTAAATATGGCATGCAAAGAAATACAAGATGGATTTGATGGTGCACGCTGAGAACTAGAGAAATCTATGATATTGATAACTGTTAGCACATCTTGTCCTGCTTACTTGTTACTTAATTATTTCACTGTAAATGCCTGTAGCAAGATATGACAGTGAGCTGGGAAACAAAGATCAAAGTGAGTTTATATAGTATAGACAATAGGAAGAATGTTGTCATAATCAAACAACCTAGGTCTAATTCCCAGAAACATAATTTCTGATAAGATTCTGCCCTGTGTTTTAAAATACCCTACAAATATGCTGAATATTTCACATTTGCTTAGTCTCATATCCACTTTACCCTTCTCCATCCTGCTGAGTATTCCAGGTACATGGACAACCTCAACAGGCTTCTTGTCACATACCTTCAGTCTGACTCTGACCAGTGAAAATCAGAAGTATGAATTTGGAAGGCAAGGAAAGAGCAACTTCAAATAAAGACCAAGACCCTTCTTCCAGGTCTTGTGTTGGACATGGCTACACTCCTTTGCTAAAGTCTAGAAATCCAGTTTTGATGGCTCACATTTCTGAGAAGCACATGAATAACTTCCTTGCCCTGTGGGGAATCAGAAAGTGTTAATCTGGATCATAAAGTCTCATAATGATAATTCAGATTATCGTAGGTAGTTGTATGGCATGGTGCCCAAGTGGAGGGCAAGGCATTGCAGAGCAATTGGCTGTGGTGTTTGGTCACTATGGTGACAGCAGTTACCAAAAATGGACTGTGACAATGGATGGCTGCTTCTGGTGGTCCCAGAAAGCATACTGAAGGAAAATGACAAACTGATAAGCTTAATGTCCAATTCAAAACAAGGGTGGGAAAACAAAATTCTCTATGTATCTTTGAAGGACTCCTTTATGTCCTATAGTGCAAGGGTAGATATGGCTTGAGGACCAAGCTCAGGGTCTGATTGTAAGGGTATAATTTAGCACCAATGTTGTGAACAATGCCAAGTCTCTGGTAAAATAAAGTGATTAGAGGAGAAGAAATGGGAGCCTAACATGTATGAGAGGGGTATATGAATACACCCAGAAAATTTTGAGAAGGTTGAACTCCAAGATTCTTCTTAACTATGGAAGCAACCTTTCCCTGCTTTCCCTACATGAGAGAACCAGTCTTCCATCAGAAAAAAGCAAAAAAAAAAAAAAAAAAAAAGTCGTTCACGGATTTTACAAATGTCTCACAAGGTGATGGTGTTTCCTGTCAGGACTTCTAGGCCTATAGTCAGCGAGAGAGTTCAACGCAGCCCAGATGGGAAAGTACAAGGTCTGGTCCAGAAGGAGATAGTTTATAAGCTGAAAGAGTTACAGAAGTACATACTGACTCGTCTTCACTGTTCACAACCCTCCTACTAGTGCCACCATTCAACAATTCACAACATTCCTTTTTTATTTCCATGGCAAAATTGTATAGCAAAACAACATTGCTTCTGACCAGAGAACTCATTTGATGGCAAAGGAAGTGTGTAAATGTCTCTCACCCTCCCTTGCATGCCTACAAAAGTGGGGCCTATTGCAACTATATATTACGGTAACTAGTTCCCCCTCCCCCAGTTTTGGCTACTGCCTTGAGTCTCAAATATGGTTTTAATTGAGTTGACTTGACTCTGTTATGATATGGTAGCTGATCAGACCTTGCATACCCCCGGAGTAAGGGACACACATTCTTTCATCTGGATGAATGCTGAGGGTAGATGGTAAGGGACAAAATCAACAGACTTTATTCTGTTCTTCCATAGCCATTCTCTGCCCTCTGCACTGCATTCTGTGCTCTGAAATGCAGACCTTTTCATAGGACCAAGAAGTTATTTTGGCCTCTGGCTTCTGGTTGGGTTGGGTTTATGTGAGTCACCGACAGAAGATCAGAGAGTTGACAGAGTGAAGGGTGTTCATTTTCCCATCATTTTTCATGATAAGTCTGCAGCTGGTCATTGATGCACTTGTCTACCAAAGCTCACAACTCCTGTGCCTCAACCCCACCCACAGCTACAGCTTCTCTCTCTGAGTGCTTGTAAACTCTCCCTTTTCTTAACCACTCAGAAGTAGGGTGGTAGCAGCTTCCTGCCAACTCCAGGGTACCTTGCCATCCTTCGCTGATTTTCCTGAACCCTGTCAGATTCTTTTACAAATTGCTCCTTTATTCCACTATCCTCGTTTGAATGGACCATGTTTCTTATTGGAACAGTTAATCATTTTCTTTTTACTTGTAAAATACATTTTTGTAAAGAAGGAACTGCCTTTAGGTAATATTTCTAATGTTGAAATTTTTGCACCGTTCTCTTATAGCAATGTAGTTAATTAGAACAATTTCAGTTAGGTCACAGTGAGCTAATTATCAGTTTGGTAGGTAAAATTAACCTCCTTTGACAGAGATAGTTTACAACTTTAAGTGAACAGTTTCCTTCAGCAAACATTCACACAAACTGGTTTTCTATAACAAGCATATTCCAGTTTAAGGTTTCAAGTCAGTAGGCCTTGAAACTAGTAAAATGAATAATTTCACAGTAAAGAATAGCTCTTTAGGTTTAAAAAAGCTAACTTTATGCTAATAAAGTAACCAGTAAGTACATATGTAATTTAAATTTTATCATAAAAGGTATGTACATGTTTGCTAAACCTCTTCTTCCCTGCAATGTGAAATGGCTAGCTTGGTGTTTATAAGCTCTTAAACCTACATACTCTCATTATTTCCTCCATTTTTCATTAATGTCTGAGACCTATAAATTCTGTAATTTCATTTCATTTTATCACCAAGACACAAATTTAAGAATACGGGGTTTATAACTTTTTGTTTCAACCATCACTATGTAAACATTGGCAAATTATTTACCAAATTGGTTTTAGTGTGTTTCTTTATAAAATAAGAAAAATAAAATCTATCTCACAAGAATTAGGAAAGGAATATATATATATATATATATATATATACACACACACATATTTATGTATATATATATATATATACACATTTATGTATATATATATCATATGTATAAATACCCAAATATAAATATATATATTTTATATATATATATATTATATATATGTGTATATATGTGTGTGTGTGTATACCTATTTATATATATTTCTCTCTCTATATATATATCCAAAGAAATCTATAGATTCAATGCAATTCCTAACAAAATTCCTATGGCATTTTTCACAGAAGTAGAACAAACAATCCTAAAACTCATATGTATACACAAAAGATCCTGAATAGCCAAAGCAATCTTGAGAAAGAAACAGAGCCAGAGGCATCACATTCTGATTCCAAACTATATTACAAAGCTACAGTAATCAAAATAGTATGGTATTGGCAATAAAAACAGACATCGATGGACCAAAATAGAAAGCCCAGAATAAACCCATACATATACAGTCAACTAATTTACAACAAAGACACCAGGAATATACAAGGGGAAAGGACAGTCTCTTCAACAAATGGTGTTGGGAAAACAGGGCAGCTGCATGTGAAAGAATGAAATTGGACCACTCTTTTTCACCACACACAAAAATAAACTCAAACTGGATTAAAGACTTGAATGTAAGAGCTGAAGCCTTAAAAAATAAACCAAAACAGAACAAAACAATTCCTTCTTCTAGAAGAAAACATAGGTGGTAAGCTCCATGACATTGGTCTTGGTGATATATATATATATTTTTTTGGATTTGATACCAAAGGCAAAAGCAGCAGAAGCAAAAATAAGTAGGACCACATCAAACTAAAAACAAAACAAAACAAACAAAACAAAACAAAACAAAAAACCATGCGCACAGCAAGGGAAATCATCAACAAAATGAAAAGGCCAATTACTAAATGAAAGAAAATATTTGCAAGTCATATATCTGATAAAGAGTTGATATCCAAAATATATAAAGAACTCACACAACTCAATAACAAAACAAACAAAAATCTAGTTAAAAAATGGGCAGAGTATCTGAATAGACATTTTTCCAAAGAAGACATCCAGATGGCCAACAGTTACCTAAAAAGATGCTCAACATCGCTGATCATCAGGGAAATGCACATAAAAACCATGAAGAGAAGGGCAACTAGGTGGCTTAGCTGGTTAATTGTCCTACTCTTGATTTCAGCTCAGGTCATGGTCTTGGGGTCCTGGGATCGAGCCCCACATCTGGCTCCCCACTCAGCAGGGAGTCTGCTTGAGTCTTCTCTCTCTCTCCCTGTTCCTCTGCCCCCTTCCTCTCTCTCTCTGTCAAATAAATAAATACACAAATCTTAAAAAACAAAAACAAAAATACAATGAGAAATCAGCTCACATCTATTAGAATGATTATTATCAAAAAGACAAGAAGAAAAAACAAGTGTTGGTGAGAATATGGAGAAAGGGAACACTGTATCCTAGTGGTGAGAATGGAAATTGGTGCAGCTGCTGTGGAAAATAGGGAGGTTCCTCAAAATAAATAAATAAATAAATAAATAAAAATAATAGAACTACCATACGATCCAGCAAATCCATATCTAGGAATTTACCTGAAGAAAATGAAAACACTAATTCAGAAAGATATGTGAACCCCATGTTCATTACAATAATCAAGACATGAAAACGACCCAAGCGTCCACAACAGATGAATGTATAAAGAAAGGGTGGTACATATATACAATGAAATATTATTCAGCCATAAAAAAGTAAAATATTGCCATTTATTTCAGAGAAACACAGATACTATACGATCTCACTTACATTTGGAATTTAATCAAAACAAAACCCAAACTCAGATAAAAGAGAACAGATCAGTAGTTACCTGAGGTGGGGTGAGGAAAGGTAGCCAGAATGGGTGAAGAGGGTCAAAAGGTATAAACCTCCAGTTCCAAAATAAAAAGTTCGTGGGGATGTAATGTGAAGCATGGTAACTGCAATGACTACTATATTGCATGTATGAAAGTTGCTAAGAGAACATTTAAAAGTCCTCATCACAAGAAAAAAAAATCTGTAACTATGTATGGTGATGGATGCTCACTAGACTTATTGTGGTGATCATTTCATAATGTATATACAACATATTGGATCATCATGTTACATGCCTGAAACAAGTATTCTATGCCAATCATACCTCAATTAAAAAAGTACCTTGGAAAATATTATTCAAATAATGAATTAATAATTTAAAAAGTGCATGTTTGGAGTGAAAAAAGTCAGGACAAGAATCCTAGCCCTTCGCCTGGGTGGCTCAGTCGTTGAGTGTTTGCCTTTGGCTCAGGGCATGATCCTGGAGTCCTGGGATCGAGCCCCACATCAGGCTCCTCCACTGGGAGACTGCTTCTTCCTCTCCCACTCCCCCTGCTTGTGTTCCCTCTCTCGCTGGCTGTCTCTCTGTCACATAAATAAATAAAATCTTTTAAAAAAAAAAAGAATCCTAGCCCTTTTACATATTAACCTCTATTTTGTGTTGGACAGTTACTTTCTCTTCAACATCTGATAGAGGTGTTATCTTACTTGATGACTACATTTCAGAAGGATGGCTCCCCAGTCATTGAGAAAGACACTCCTGGATTATAAAACTGGCTACAGGCTGGAAGAAGAGTTATCTGCATTTCAAAGGGGCCAAGAAAGAATTTGCAATTACAAGTTTTCTAAATTAACTGCTCTAAGAAAAGAGAGGTCAGGGGCCTGGAGCCTGGAAGAAGCCTGTCTTAAATTTAATCAAGCTGAGGAGAACATGAAGGCCTTCTGGGTCAATGATTCTAAGGTTGCATACTCAGAGAATTTTTTTCTGAAATTGGACTTTTATTAATTGAAAGCAATGTTGTTTTTAGATAAACATTTGTAAAAGGCGTCAGAGAGAAAATTAGGCCTGAGAGGGATGTTATGAATGAGATTTGACCAGCAAGGCAAAGGTATTTCCAAGCAGAGGAAACAATGCATGAAAAGTCAGAGGCATTAACACACCAGTGTGGATGAAAGAAAGTGGGGTTTTGTTTGCTTATTTCCTCATCTACATGTGTGTAACGAATCCACCCCGCAGAAGGGGTCTGTGATTGTATAGAGCACGGGCCCTAGAACAGAGAAGAGAGATGAGAAATTTGTATTTTCTTCCTACTGGTTCCTCCCTCTTCTTTTTCCAACGTGTCCTGAAGCTTCATCTTTTCTTTTTCCTTGCCTGACTTCTTTTGCTTCTATTATTTATTTATTTATTTATTTATTTATTTATTTATTTATTTATTTCTCTACCTAGAGGCAAAATACTCTTTGCAAAAGGATAGAGTTAGTATCTTCACCTAACTTGTGATAATTAGTATCAGTATGTTTTTATTTATACCCTACAATTGAGATATTTTACTTTTCTGTATTGCCATTTGTAGGATATAGCCCCAAACTAAAAGAAGAGAAAACAACAACAAAATCCAGTTCCAACCCAGTTTCAGGGAGGTATGGGCCTCTTTCAGCTTGGGAAGTGGAATTTCAGGGGCCGGGCCTTGGCTCCTGAGCCACACTCCTACTCCGGAAGCTGTCTCCTCTGCTCTCCTCACCAGGTTTGACAATGAACATCCTCCCACGGCCCTTCTCCATTGGTCCCTACAAGCCTTGGGATGTATGTACACCCCTGAGATGAAATGCATATTGTCTTTTCCATCACCCACACTCTATACCCGATTCTTACTCATCTGCCTTCTTTTTTGTATTTATAGAAGTTGCCACCTCCTCTCCTCCTTTATTGAGTTGTTCTAGACCTTTTTATTTTCTTCCTTGAATTTCCTGCTTTTTCCTTTTTTTCTCAAGTCCAGTTTAAGTGAAATAGGTTAGAGTTCAATCCCTCAAAACAGTAAGAAAGCTCTCATGATACTTTCAAAATACTTTTTCCACATTTCTTCTTTTGGACAGGAAATGTCTCTTTACAAAACTCTCAAACTCCCTGATAAATATAAATTATTCTCAGATTCTAGAGGCTTCATCAACTTGCCTCATCTTCAGGATATTCAGATATTCCATGCTTCTCTTATGCTACTGGATATACTTCACTAATTAAAATTTTGCCTGTGGCTGCTTTTCCTCTATCCTACTCTCCTTCCTGGGCTTGCTAGGAGAAACTCTTCATTTCTGTTCAAACTGTTTCCCTCCTATTTATGAAACCAATCCTCTCTCTACACTCAGGTGCCAAACTCATGTGAGATGGGTGTAACTGGAAATTAGCTTTGCCAACAAGCAAATGAGTTAATGTATGGAAAGTACAAATATGTTTGTCAGTTTCATCCAATACATTTTGTAAAAGGGGAAAGGATTTGTGTAACGATTTTGCCTTATTGAAGGGAAAATCCTCTAAGGACAAAAGCAGATTGTTCTTTTGATATATCACATTCAATATGACACCAAGGACAGAGTGGGTGTTACATAGAAAATGCTATTGTCAACAGGCATTATGAAGCCTTTTGAATTTTAACTTTGAAAATATGGACAGAATATTTCCCTTTTATTTTAAAGCATCCAGCCTTCTCTGCACATGTTTATGAACAAAGTGACTGTTGTCCCTGTCCAAATTTCAGGTTAGCAAAGATAAGTGTCAGTCACAAGTATGAATCATTACCACTTGTGACATGAATTATGCTTATTTGATAGTTACTGTAGCCCAGCAGTAGGATACAAAATTATATCTATTGTTGCATACTAACCACGAATAAAATGGTGAAAAGGAATCCCCCAAACCGAGTTCTAGGTTTCTCCCTTATTTATTTACACACTGAACTGCCTTTTTTTCTAAAGTAGGATCTTTCTATACATTATTTAACTTACTCTCAGAATATCTCTGAGGCATTAACATACACTAAGTGTTCATCTTACTGCACTACTTAGAGCCAGGAAAAGAGGGAGGGTAAAAGATCTCCTTTAAGACGCTCCCCAATGCAGCTCACTCCTCCATTGTTAACTGGTCCTATATTTTATCCCAAATTCCAAAAATTGAAAGCAAATATTTAAATGTTTTTCTTCAGGTATATATATTCTCTCCTACACTAAGCTTCTAGAAGGCAAAATATTTTCTTCATTCCTGTCTCCCTGCTGACCTAAAATACATGTTCAATAAAATATTGTGGAACTCAACGAAAAATGAATGTATGATCCCATAGTCATGCCTCAAATCCATTTTGGATGATCATGGCAATTCTAAATCAATAAAGATAATCTGA
The DNA here is from genome assembly GCF_024610735.1 of Ursus americanus. NCBI lineage: Eukaryota > Metazoa > Chordata > Mammalia > Carnivora > Ursidae > Ursus > Ursus americanus. Next base: position 7,203,559 of record NC_142155.1, on the reverse strand, counting down.
TAATCGTATGCTAAACATTGTTTAAACAGAAACTAGTGTAATTTAAGTTATGAAAAAAGATCACAGAGAAATGAAGGCAAGGCTTTGGGGATAATCATTAAGAATGTAGTTTTTGGAGCAGACAGATATTCTGCATATCTTAACCCATCGTCAATTAACTGTATGACATTAGGTAAAATATCTATGTTCTCACTGGAAAATGTGAGCAGTAGTTCATGCTGCATAAGGTTTTAAGGGTTAATTGAGATAATATATTGAGATATTATACGGCTGTGACAAATAGTAGACAAATAATTGAGATAATATACGGCTGTGACAAATAGTAGTGAAAACAGAGTTGTCAGGTAGGTCTGCTACAGAATTTCTAACCTGTTAAAATATTATGGGAGAAACTAAGCTGCCATTGTAAAATTTCTGGAATACCTGTAGAGGGAGTAGAAATACAATCATAAAGATAATGGGGGCTGGATGATAGAGAATACTGATAGTTGGGGTAAAAATTTAGACTTTAATAACAACTAAGGTAGTATACCAAGTGATAATAGATATTACAATATATGATTTGGAGATGATCAATTATACAATGTGCTACCTGATACACTTAATGAAGAGAGTGATTAAAGGCAGTAGGATGTGCCAGGAAGTCCCTGCAGTAAGCCTATGGTGAATGATGAAAGTCTCATGAAGTTTGGAGGCTGCAAAAATGGGGAAAAGGTTTGTATTAAATTAAAAAAAAAACATTGCTAAGAAAGATCCAAGATGGCTTAATAAACTTTGACAAAGCTGGTCTCTGCTCAAACCCATGGATGCCTCTTTCTGAATGCAGTTGTCATAGACTGTGCTGCTGACATACACTAGCAAGGACCACAGCTCACATTGTCTTCAGAAATCAAGAGACTGTTCAACCAAAGTGGTATTTCTGCTCTGGAATGTCCCAGCACATGGAGACATGAGGTCTATAGCTGACAGTGGAAATTTGACCAACCCCTCAGCCATTCTCTTAATAGGACTGAACTTGCTGGAGAAAGAACAGAGCATAACATCTTTTGCAGAGTGTGTAGGAAATCTATGAAAAATCACTAAGTGCATGAAGACATTTGTGTCAGAATGAAGGTCAACAAGAAGAGAGATTCAGAAATGGAAAATGTGAAGACAAACTTCATCTAAGTACAAGTTATGATAAACCAACATTGCTATCCTTTCTTAAAATTGTTACATCTGAGAAATGCTATTGGCCTAATGCATCTGTTTTAACAAGAATTTTATCAATGTCTATGAAATTCCTGATGTATATGTATCAAGATGTATCTAGGCATATAGATATAGTACAGAATAGATATAGACGTAAATATAGGTATAGATGTATATATATACATATATTGATATGAATTTGATGGATAATAGAAGATGAAGGTATAGCTTTTTAAGCAAACATACCAGATAACTGTTAATTAACAGAATTTTGATAATTCAGGGATATTTCCAGTAGTGTAGTACAGACCTTTGTCTTAGGATATATGCTGTTTAATATTTCTATACACAATTAGTAAAAGACAAGGAAGGCTTACAATGTTTGTGGGGGTACAAACATGCAGAAGAGAGACAATATATTTGGTTGAAGGCTAAAATTAACTCAATAGGCTAGAGGATAAGCTTAAATATCTATCTTTTTCTATCTGTATCTATCTATAATATTAGTAATATACAGTGAATTTTTCCATTTAGTTTCCAAAAAATTATCCTATTAGTCCAAAATGGGGACATTCTTTTCACGTGAAGGAGACCTAGGAAATGTGTTAGTCATGACTGGGTTGTAAGTAACAGAAAGCCACTGAAGTTACCTAAGCAAAATAATTAAATGTACTTGATGAAAACTTAGCTGTTTTATGGAAACTGAAGGCAGCTGATCCTTGTAACACAGCCATGACTGAACTAGTAACTAGAAAGTCATCAGAAACCTAGTCGTCCTCCATCTCCCATCTTTTCATTTCTCTGTTGTCTGATTTGTTCTTCTTTTCTTGCATGCTTGTTCACTCTGACTCTTCATGTACATATTAGAAATACGGCTTCCTGAGTTTACATTTAATTCCTTTTCTTGATCTAAGCAGATTGTCTGCAAATCTCTTAGTCCCTACTTCAAATTCCAGATAGAAAAATAATAAGAATTGTACCAGCTGGGAGCAGGTGCCCACACTGGTCCAATCAGCTTGCAGCTAAGACAGTGAGCAAGGTGATAGAGTCATGACTATTGCAGTGTGCAGCTCTTTCAGGAAAAAGCTTCATGAAAACTGAACAAATATGTTACTGTTTTCTAAATCAGGAAGCCAGTTGATTACATAGTCAGCATGAGACAAAGGGAATGCAGTAAAATGTTATCCAAATAAAACCAGAGATTGTTTGTTTTCCCAACTGATAAAACCACACTTAGAATCCTGACTTATTTTAAGAGGGGCTGTCAAATAAGAAAGTACATCAACTCCAGATTAAGAATTTTTCTTCAGTAATTTCCTTTAAATTCCCACAGAAATTTATGGTTTTAAATTGTTTTATTTATCCACCAGGGTAAAATGTATAGACAATAATTCACGTCTCCCAATGAATTTGGTGAATGAATTGATTACAAATGTAATTCCTTAGAGTTAAATGATAAATGAACTATGTATATTGATTAAAAGATCAATAAACATTCAATAAGAAAAACATAAAATTTTCATTTGCTCTATTTTTTATATTCAAATATTTTTTTGACCTTCAAGACTGAGATAGTCCCACAGATTAAATACTCCATCACTCTTTACTTTTCTCGGGAAATAAACATAAGACGAAGGGATCAATTTTTTGCCTTGATTTATATTCTTGGCTTTATGACATCAAGGTTCCATATGGTATACTATGAGAAGAGAGCACTTACAGGAAAGTAACTCCTCTCTAAATGAAAATTTTTATTAGACAAGGCTTGTATATTGAAACAAAAGTTCAAACAGAAAAATAAATATAAATTCCACTACTTCTTGCATATTAGAGAGCTTCAATTGATAAGTTTTAAACAGAAGCTAAGAGAATTAGTCTCTGATTCTCAATCTGATATGGGCTTACCCTTCTAATTTTCCTTTGTAAAGTTGTTGCAGTGTCAGAAATATATAAATCTAGAAACATAGTGGTAAGATTAGGAAATACCTTCTAATTAGTTAACAAGGCTTAGACCTCCAATTTCTGTAAATTGAATTCAAAATCTTTGAAAGGAAGAAAGAGATGTTTCTATGCCATCTTTTTCTCCTGCCACAACTCCCAACCATCACATACTCCATCTGCCCAAGGTATCAAAATAATCCTCTGGAAAACTGATGCTTTGTATTCTTATGTACATTTAGAAAGTAGAGTTAAGAGAAAAGCCTGTGTGTGTGTGTGTGTGTGTGTGTGTGTGTGTGTGTGTGTGTGTGTTCATTCACACACATGAATGTTTGATAGTTGAGAGATGTGGGAGAGGCTAAAAAAAAAAAAGAAAAATGATGAGAAATGTGAATGATGCTGATTTTACGAAATATTACTTTTCATCACAAGATACAATTTCCTATTCCCTGCTGACACAAATGTCCTTCCATAAAGACCAAATTTCTTATCAATTGGTGTTTCTCTTCAATGTATAGGAGAAATTAATTTCATTTCAATCCATTTTTATTTGACTTACACCCCCAAAGTTTCTTCTCACTCTTCTCTGCCCATTTGATTTATTTATTCTTCAAGATCTACCTTCACTTTGAAGGCATGCCCAACTTCAGCTAAAACATTCCATCTTTTCTCTGTTCTTTCTTCACTAGAAATTTGCACTACGTTTTAGAACTTATACTGTTTTTAATTATTATTTGCGTGTGAGCAAAGTGTGAAATTTTAAATTGTTTGCATACCAAGCAAGTGTGGATATCCTTAAATTACAGACCATATTTATTTCCTTCTATTCCTTTAACACAATGTCTGAAACATAGTTAATAACACCATAATAGATACCTATTACTATGTAACTTTATTACTACAAATTAAAAAGTTTAAAACAACACATTTATAATCTCACAGTTTCTTGGGATAGGGGGGGAAAGACACAACTTAACTGGGTCCTCCACAAGGTTGCAATCATGGTGTCAGCAAGCACTGAGTTCTGACCTGAGAGTTTGACTGTGGAAGGACCCACTTCCACGCTCGTGTGGCTGGTGGTGGTATTCAGTTCCTTGAAGATTGTTGATTTGAAGGCTTCAGCTTCTTCCTGGCTATCAGCCAGAAGCTGCTCTTAGTAGAAACTAAACCATGTGGATCTCCCCAACATGTCCACTGTTCCTCAAAGCTAACAAGGGAAAGGGTCTTTTAGCAAGTAGTTTTTTGGATCTTATACAATGTAATCACAACAGGGACATTTTGTAACTTTTGCCGTATTCCATTGATTAGAAGCAAGTTACAGGTCCCATCCACACTCAAAGGGGAATACACAAGGGCATAAGTATAAAGAGGTGGGGATACGTGATGATGTTTTAGAGTCTGTGTACCACAACCACAGAAATATTAGTTTTATTTGTTTTATATCTTGATGGACTGTGGAGGAGTGATGCAGCTGGTTGCTAAAAAGAATAGAGAGAAGATCCCTAGGAGTTGCAAACTTCAGTCTTACTGTCTTTGTTACTCTTTTCTTTTGACTCCTTTTTAATGAGACCCTCTTTGTCCTGACTATCTGTTGCTCTGTCTTATTCTTCCCAAGTATAAGGCAAAATCCAAAAGATAATGTTCAAGGGCCAGTCATGTAGAATATTTTAAAGCTAAAATAATAATTTACTAAATTCAGAATGCAAAATCTTAAAAAGGAACTGTGAGATTATAAATGTGTTGTCTTAAGCTGCTAAATTTGTAGTAATGTGGTTACATAGTAATAGATACCTAATATGGTGTTGTTAACTCTGTCTCAAACACAGTGCTAAAATAAACCTAAATAGTTTGTCATAGGAAAAGATTAGAAGAATATAAACATATTTTAACAGGTATTTTGGTAATGTAGGGCTATGGGTGATTTTTATTGCTATTGGTGTTATTTTTTTCTATATTTTCTATTATATGTATGTATAACTTTTATGACAGGAAAAGAAAAGATTTATTTACAAATAAAATTTTTCCATATTCTATACTAACTATTAATATTAGTCTGATGAGAATAAGGTAGAAATAAACCAGAGTGTCTTTCCTAGTTATATTTTTCTTTTGATGTGATCCTGCACAACACTTATAAAATACCAGAATTTCTAATGCATTTATGATGGACAGTAGTCTCGAACATAAGGCTGTACTCTTGAGGACTATTATTCCAGGGTCACTGGCTTTCTGAAGATATATACAGTCCTTCCAAACTTAAGGCAAATAGAAATGCAACACATCACTTGGGCCCAATGAACCACCTGATAACTCTGTGAGTTACATTAAAAAAAAAAAAGTTATTCAAATAAAGCATGTTAACATAAAGGTGGAAAATATCAGGAGGGTTTCGATTCCTAAGTTGTCTAAATTCTCTACAGAAACGCACAGAATACTACAATTATTTCTCTAAAGTGGGAGAATTATATCTGATAATAAAAATGTTGATTACAGGCACACTGTCAGTCATTTTATAGAAGTCTTTTAACCCTGGAACATATCTATAGAACTTATTGTGGCTTTAGGCAACATGAAATGAAGCTATGGCTGTCATGTTCTAACCCCAGAATTATTGCAGGAAACAAGTGTCATGACAAAAAATTATTGTTATCCTTTTGGTAGGTCTTAGAAAAAATCAAAAGTGATGAATAAAAAATTTCCATGTGGACAATTACTCACTGATTTTTTAAATTCAAAGAAGATGTGCTTTGTTACAACAGCAAATATAACTGCTATTGTATTCATTATCTCAATTTAGTAAGTGGTGAAAGAAATTAAGTCCTAGCGTGGGTTTTCCCTCTTTTTAAAAATAGTGAAAGATACTGTCTTATATGCTGATGTCACAAGTTCATTGACATCAAAATGCCTTTAACGTTGAAAATATTTGGTCTTTAATGGAAATAATCATGTGAATTATCTTGATGTATTCTGTACCGTTTTGGTACTGAAGATTTATAACATCACAGGGTGAAGTAACAAGAAATATATATATTGGTTTTATGTCCCCCCACCCCAGTTCCAGATACAAAGCTCCTAAAACCTTTGTAATTAGGGGTGTTAGGATAATCTTTTTTTCCTAACATTTAATCTTTGACCCCGGTTTCTGACGCAGAGCTTCTAAGACCTTTGTAATTTCCTGAGGGATAGGAGCACCTGACACAAAACTCCTAAATCCCTTGGAACCTCCTAGGTGATAGGAATGTCATTTGTTCAAACAAGGTGGCTCTTGGTGGACTTCTGGATGGGGGCTGGTCACTAAAAAGACCAAGCCATGTTTAGAAACTTGAAACTTTCAGCCTCACCCTCTATCCTCCAGGAAGAGAAGAGGGGCTGGAGATGAACTTAATGATTACTCATGCCTATGTGAGGGAGCCTTCAAAAAAATTTCAATACTACAGGGTTTGGAGAGCTTTCAGGTTGGTGAACATATCCACACACTGGGAGGGTGGTATGCCCATAGAACTTCCTGTGCTCAAGACCCTTCCAGACCTGGTCCTATTTACTTCTTCATCTGGCTATTTAACTGCATCCTTTATCATAGCCTTTATTATATAATAAACTGGTAAGCATAAATGCTTCCCTGAGTTCCATGAGCTGTTCCAGAAAATGATTAAATCCAAGCAGGGAGATCACAATAACTTCCGACTTATAGCCAATTCAAACAGAAGTTGTAGGTAACCAGGAAACTGACTACTTGCAATTGGTATATGAAGTGGGGTAAAGCCTTATGGAACGAGTCCTTAACGTGCAGGGCCTGTACTAACTCTGTGTGAGAGTTGAATTGAATTTCAGGAATCCCTGCTGGTGTCACAGAGAATTGTTTGGTGTGGGGGGAAAATACACCTGGTGATCTAGAGTGTCAGAAGTGAAGTGTTCTGAGTAGTGGAGAAGACATATGCAAGGATATTTTTCTTATTATAACAGCTATTGCTCCACTTTAGAATCTTTTCTTCATTTTATTTTATGAACTAATTTGAGCGCTGAGCCAACCAACATGCCTCTAATTCAATTAAACATTTCTTTAATTGAATCAAATCAGAACTATGTTACCATTTTTATGAACTAGGAAGAAAACCAAGAACCTCTGAAATTTTCATGGGCCCAAGAAAGATAAAAAGAAAAAAAATTATACCCAAATTAAATAAATATATATAAATATTAGTATAAAGTATACATATAAATTACATATAATTACATGAAGAATCCCAGACATGGGGAAGACGACACCCCATAATATTAGGCTTTGGAAACCAGAGGGATATAATTTCATAGATTCTTACAATCAGTGGGGCCTAACACCTGGAATATTAAAAATCAGCAGGCTCAACTCTGGGAAAGCTGGGAAGGCAAGAGGAAACTGAATGACCACCCTTAAAGAGACAGCACAAAAAGTGTCCCACTGAGATACAGAAGCAGCAGCTTAAAAAGCTCTTGGGATATATGGGAGGGATATTTGTTTCCTAATCTCAGAGCATGTGCTGGAGGTGCAGGGATCATTAGGAGACTTTTCCAGGTACAAAAGAGCTGGCAGGTGCCATTTCCCAACACCACACCCCAGCCTATACACAGAAACACCTGCAGAAACCAACACAGTGTCAATACTTGCTACCTAGCTTGCTAGCAGCACACCCTGCCCCTGTGTTCTCATGCTGACATGCCCCCTTCAGCCAGTCAGACGTGGCTGGCCTTCCTAACACATAGAAACAGACCCAGAAAGTTAGACAAAATGAGGACACAGAGGAATATGTTTCAAATGAAAGAACAGAACAAAATCACAGCAAGAGAGCTAAATGAAATGGAGACAAGTAGCATGTCTAATAGAGACTTTAACGTAATGGTCATAAAGATATTTACTGCACTTGAGAAAAGAGTGGAAGACCTCAGTGAGACCCTTAACAAGGAGACAGAAAACATAAAAAAGAACTAATCAGAGATGATGAATTTAATGACTGCAATGAAAAATGCACTAGAAGAAATATATTGTAAACTAGACGAAGCAGAAAAACAGATCAGTGACCTGGAGGACAGAGTAAAGGAAAGCAATCAAGCTGAACAAGAGAGAGAAAAAATAATAATAAATGAAAATAGACTAAGGGAATTTAGTAACACCATCAAGCATAATAACATTCACATTAAAAGGATCCAAGAAAAAGAAAAAAAGGGGGGGCAGAAAATGTATTTGAAGAAATAAGAGCTGAACACTTAGTCTGAATCTGAGGAAAAAAACAGAAATCCAATCCAGGAGGCACAAAGAGCCCCCAACAAAATCAACCAGGGAGGTCCACACCAAGACACATGGTAATTGAAATGGCAAAAAGTAATAATAAGGAGAATTTTTAAAGCAGCAAGATAAAAGGAAATCATTACATACAAAAGAAATGTCACAAGGCTATCAGCTGATTTTTTAGCAGAAACTTTGCAGGCCAGAAAGGAGTGGCATGATACATTTAAAGTGCTGGGGAAAAATAAAATAAAATAAAATAAAATAAAATAAAATAAAATAAAATAAAATAAAATAAAATAAAAACAAAAGCACAAAAGCAAAACAAAAACAAAACTTGTAACAAAGAATACTCTATCCAGCAAGGCTATCATTCAGAGTAGAAGAGATAAAGAGTTTCCCAGATAAACAAAAGCTGAAGGAATTCATCGCCACTAAACAAGTCCTACAAGAAATATTAAAGTGGACTTTTTGAGTGGAAAAGGAAGACCTTAAGCAGGAGTAAGAAAAGTAGAAAGCACAGAAGAAGTAAAATAAAGTCTATCTATTCTATATCTGTAAAGGTCATTCAAAGGATTCCTAAAATAAAAGGAGGTAAAGCATGACACCATATACCTAACACGTGTAGGTTAGTAAAGAATGGGTCCAAACTTTAGTGAGTAAAGAATGGGTCCAAACTTTAGTGACTATCACCTTAATATAGGCAGCTATATGCATAAGATGTTATATATAAACCTAATGGTAACCACAAATCAAAAACCAGTAATACGTATGCAAAAAAAAGTGAAAGGAATCCAAGTATGTCACTAAAGAAAGCCAGCAAACCATGAGAGAAGAGAGCAAGAGAAGAAAGGAACAGAGAAGAACTATAAAAATACCATAAAACAAGTAACAAAATGGCAATAAGTGCACAACTATCATTAATTACTTTGGATATAAGCACTCCAATCAAAACACATAAAATGACAGAATGGATAAAAAAGCAAGACCCAACTATATGCTGCCTATAAGAGACTCACTTCAGACCTACAGACTTGCAGATTGAAAGTGAAGGGATGCAAAAGCATTCATCATGCAAATGAAGTAAAAAGAAAGCTGGAGTAGTAATACTTCTATTGGGCAAAATAAACATTAAAACAAAGACAAAAGAAAGACACTACATAATCATAAAGAGAACAACCCAACAAGAAGATATAGCGATTGTAAATGCACCCAACGTGGGGGCATCCAAATACATAAAGCTGCTAATAACACACATAAAGGAAGTAATCAGTAGTAATGCAATAATAGTAGGGGACTTTAACACCCCACTTACATCAATGGATAGAACACCTAAAGAGAAAATCAACAAGAAAACAGTGGCTTTGAATGACACATTGAACCAGATACATCTATGGACATATTCAGAAAATTCCACCCTAAAACAGTAGAATACACATTAATTTCAAGTGCACATGGAAAATTCTCCAGAACAGATCAATGTTAGGCCACAAAACAAGTCTCGACAATTCAAAAAACATGGAAGTCATACAATGTATCTTTTCCAACCACAATGCTGTGAAACTAGAAATCAACCACAAGAAAAAATCTGAAAAGTATACAAATTCATGGAAGTTAAATAACATGCTACTAAACAAAGATTGAGTCAACCAAAAAATCATACAGATGTACAGATGGCCAACAGACACATGAAAAGATGCTCAACATTACTCACCAGCAGGAAATGCAAATCAAAACCACAGTGAGACATCACCTCACACCTGTCAGAAGAGCTAAAATAAAAAATAATAATAATAATAAAAAAAACACCCAAGAAACAAGTGTTGGCGAGGATGTGGAGAAAAAGGAACCCTTTTGCACTGTTAGTGGGAATGCAAACTGGTGCAGACACTCTGGAAAACAATATGGAGGTTTCTCAAAAAATTCAAAGTAGAAATACCATATGATCCAGTAATTCCACTACTGGGTATGAAAGAATGTGAAAACACTAATTTGAAAAGATGTATGCACCTCTATGTTTTTATAGCAGCATTATTTATAATGGCTAAATTGGAAACCGCCGAATGGTCCATTTATTGATGAATATATAAAGATGCAGTACATATATACAATGGAATATTACCCATTCATAATAAAGAATGAAATCAAGGTGCCTGGGTGGCTCAGTTGGTTAAGCATCTGCCTTCACCTTAGGTCATGATCTGGGAATCCTGGGATGGAGCCCCAGGTCTGGCTCCCTGCTCAGTGGGGAGCTTGCTTCTCCCCCTGCCTCTGCCCCTACACCTGCTTGTGCTCACTTCCTCTCACAACACAATAAAAAAAAATAAAGTCTTAAAAAAAAAAAAGAATGAAATCTTGCCATTTGCAACAACATGGATAGGTGTAGAGGATATAGTGCTAAGTGAAATAAATCAGAGAAAGACAGATAACCATATGATTCCACTCATATGTAGAGTTTAAGAAACCAAACAAAGAAAAAAGGGACAACCCCAAAAATAGACTCTTAACTATAGAGAACAAACTGGTGGTTACCCAAGGGGAGGTGGATGAGGGGATGGGTTAAATAATTGAAGGGGATTAAAAGTACACTTATAATGATGAACACTGAGTAATGAATGGAATTGTTAAGTCACTATATTTTACATCGTAAACTAATATAACACTGTATGCTAACTATCCTGGAATTAAAATTAAAAAAAAATAAAATAAGACTGCGAACAATATTAGGTAAAACAAAACATTTCTTGGAAATAAAATGTGCATATGATAAAGCCATCTCTAATATTAGTGTACTTAGAGTTAAGGTACATTTCCTGGGTCCCTGCAGGCCATGTGAAACTATTACAACAGTGTCCATTAGTTCTGAAGGGATCATGTCTCGAATGCAGAAGAAACCAGCCATATACTTCTATATACTTATATCCGCCCAGGGAGAGACTATGCCTTGTAATTATTTTGCATAATACAAAAGGCAGGATTAAATGTGATCCTGGGTACCTGTGATATGTCCAACACTGTATAAGCACTATGTACTACACTAAACTAGATTAAGGCATACCTCCTATCTTCACTTTTACATTCTATTTGAGACGATAAGAAAACTGTTCTCCTGCAATTGCTCTGTCTTCTCTGGGGGACGACACAGAGAAACCTTTAAAGGATGTCATCATTCATAAGTATCTAATTATCAACACCTCACATTATATTTAAAGACATAAAGTTACATCAGTCTAGCTAATAAATAGTCATTTGTGTCCACACTTATTTTGTGAGCTTGTCTGGTAGCTGACTGATCCTGCATTAGTGAGTCATTTGTCTTTAGTAGCCATAGACGAGCCAAACAACAAACAAATCTCCTCCCACCCTAACCAGACCTCCACTGAGACAGAGACTAGAAATAAAAATGGCCCCTTGCCAGGCAATTAATGGAGTTCTTAAGATAGGCAACTGCGGTTTTGGGATGGGTCTTTGTGTAGTAGCCATTAAGAAATATCTGGCTGAGCAATGGGCCTGCATGTTATTCCCTACAGGACTAGAGAAGCACAGTTGACAAATGAAAGGAAATGTGGATTTAAAAAGTGAAGGAACTAATAACTTCTATGCCTAATAATGTGATAGACAAATTTCACTATGGGAGGAAAGTGGTTTTGTAAGTATGAATCAGGAAATAAGGTCTAGAGCTAAAGGTCTTAAATACTGCCAAGAGTTCTGATTTGTTTGACTAGGTCAGTGATTTTTCAAAACAAATTTTTGTGATTATGACACATTCTCTCTGGTCACTATGAGCTTCACCACTCCTTACTGTTTTACACAGATTTGATTCTAAAGCGTATATTACTTGCCTGGTCCTCAAGGCATTGTAGGCAGATGCTATGGTCTCTGAGATTTAATGTTGATCTAAAAAGGTGTGTGTGTGTGTGTGTGTGTGTGTGTGTGTGTGTGCGTGTGCGTGGATGCGTGTGCATGCAAGCGTATGTATTATTTATACAATTTTTATCCATTGGGAAACCTGAAAAATACAGAAATACTTTTGCAATCCATGCTGATTGGTGCATTGGTTGAGAAATCTCGGAAGATATTTGTTTTTTGTCCCCATGTATTAGATGAATCATATTGTGGGACCCAGAGCACCGAAATCCCTCCCTGTTTCAGGAATTGGATTACCAAATCTATTGCCAACAATAGATTGCCATCTATTGTTTCACCATCCAACTTTGCCTCATTCCCAAGTCATTATTTGTCACGAGGGAAATTTGGAGTCTGACGTGGAAGTAGTCACAGTGAATGGGGTAGGTTTTCAAAAAGGTGCATGGAGATTCCTACACAGACTGCTAACGCTGTTTTTCAACCTGTCTGTACCTTACAATCGCCTAGGAGGTTTTTAAAAAGTACAGTTGCTTGGTGCCCTCAAAGCCCTCCTCAAAGCCATGGATTTCATTGGGTGCAATTCAGGCATTTGTATTAAAACAAACACAAAAACAAAACAAAACAAAACTTCCCCAAATAATTCTAATGTGCAGAGTTAGAAACCATTGGGTTTGAAGGTGCAAACGAGTAGCATTTGAGACCAGTACATTCCCTAAAAAGATGCTTCAAGAGCATTTTATTTTAGAAAGCTTTTCCCTAACAAAGGGGAAAGTCACAAATATGTGGTTATAACCCCCGCCCCCATACTGTAATTCCCTTGAGTCACATCAGCCCCAAATGCTGATGTGCCCATTCAGATTTGTGCATTGGAATTGGAGACCGCCAGCCTGCTCTGCACTCACAGCCTACAGACACCCCCATGGAGGATGCAGGCCTCTACAAACAGAATGATGTCCAGAAGTTCTAGAGAGTAACCTCTTACAGGGTAAAGGGTTGCCTGTAGAGAAGGTAGGCTTGCTATATATGCACTCCTGAGAAGAAAGCTCTCACTGGAAAATTTAGAAGTGCATTGCTTTAACCTCCTTGTTCCCAATATGTAACAAAGAAATATGACCTTCCTTGGAGGCACAAATGTGTGATACTCATCAGAGCCTAATATCTTAGGAAAAATTTATTTAAAAATAAGCACCATACAAAATGAGAAGGAAGTCTAGCTCTGGGATCACATTGCCTAATGCCCAGTTAATATTTCCCACTAGGCATCTGACTGGCCACTGAAATTTAATATACCCAATAACGAATTAACTTTCTTTTCCCATATCCACACTTTCAAGCCTCAGCTACTGGAGATCCATTTCCTCATCTGCAAAATGAGAGGTTTGAGCAAAGGGCCATTCCAGCTCTGAAGCTATAATCTGCTGGGCAAGTCTCAGTTCATGATTAATACCTCCACAGTTCTCTAGAACTTAATTCTCTGAAACTTAATGCTTTCAAATTATTTTAAATCATTATATTTTTTACTGTGGTAATTATATACTGTTCACATTTTTTTTCTCTAACCACATAAAGCAAATTGAGCATTGTTGTAAATACTGTAAGATCAGAGAATGAGGAGGGGTGAGGCAAGCTCCGGAGGAGGGTTCCCACTCCAGGCCACATTCAGACTTCCCACTGAGGCAGCAGACATGAAGCATCCTTTCTAGATTTTCTATTCCACCGTATGCTTCCTAGAACACTTCTAGTCTCACCAGACAGAGCAGTTTCTCTGATGAAAACTTGTTTCCAGAGCCCTCAGTTCAGAGGAAAATCATAGTGGTCTCAGGTAGGGCTGTCTCAGGGCAGGGCTGATCTGGGGAGAAGGAAGAAACTCCTAGCTCCCACCTGCTCAGCAGTGGAGAAATTCTTGCCACAACCCCCATTCCTGTTCTCTGTGTGATCACAGAGAACCCAAGGTTTTATTTGTACTCAGAGCTTAAAATAAACCTTGAATACAGGTCTAATGGGAGACTGAGAGGAGTTCAGAACTCTCACATGTTTACTTTTCAAACACCTACTTCTGGGATAGGCATCAAAGTAAGAATCAATAGCTTTTATGTCCTGTTTACTCTTTCCTAGGTAAAGTGCCTCTTTACTACTAGACCATTTTCTCCCTGTCCCTCTGGTTAACACAAAAGATATCAGAATGGGTGTATGGTTTCTTTTAGGTGGCTGTCAATTTGCCATTTTTGTGATTTTTCTGCCCAAATGGTAAAGAAATATTACTATTTTTTAAGAAGTGTAAGTTACAAGTTGTCCTCTATGTTTATCATTGAACTGTAGCTGCCTTGAAGTTAGCATGCATGAAATATGAAATATTCCTGAAGAATTTTTAAAAAGATGACATATGACTTTACAAGGAGAAATCTAACTGTCAAGAACTCTAACTGCCTCATACCGACTTGATTGAGACTCTCTTTTTATAGGCAGCTATTGCGAAGTCAAATTAAAAGCGTTCTTTGGTGCGTGTGGAACAAGAATGAAGAGGGCCACTTGTACATATGAATTCTTGCATGTTTTGAATGCTTAACAGAGCAGTCTCTTCATGCCTCACTCTCCATAATGACATGAGACCTGCACAACCTACTTAATACTTTGGTTGTTCCCTGGACCATTCTTGCTTGGCTACTGTCTCCCTGTCCTCTCCTTCCACTTGTATATGTTCGTGCACTTTTCATCCGTAGAGTGAACCCAACCATCAAAACCATTTTCTCTTTTGGTAATGTTTATTATTTTACCTCATCCTTTTATCTTTTAAGGAAAAAAAAAGATTTTCTCATTTCCAAAGTCATAGGCTGCAACCTGCTGTTCTCATCTGCTGCTCATATTTTACAAATTTTTATATCTACTATTTGAAATACATAATTAAATGGTTGTGATGGGTGCACAGCTTATCTCTTCAATCCTGATGGACTAATGGAGACATTTTGTGTTTCCTTGAGTAAAATAATTTCCAGCCCATCTTTTTGTCCCCCAAATAGCCTCTAGTTTTGTTTTTTTCTTGTAGCCAAATATGCAATGTGATATAATTTTCTCCAGAAGATATATTTTATTTTAAAATGTAGAGTCTTAAAAGAGCCCTGGAATTTTATAATACCATTTCGGTGTTAGGCATAACCAAGATCATATCATCCTTGACAGAAAACTGCACTATGGCAACAGTATTTTTTGTATTCTCATGTCACAATGTTCAGATTACTGATTTTAATTATGAGTACAATGGGAATCTAAGAGTTGTGCATTAATTTGTTGGACAATGAACTCATAGCACAGAGCCTTGTTGTGTTGTCTGTTCCAATCTCTTCTCATCCCACCTTGTAACCATACCTATTTGTTCCCACGTCTCTGTATTCATAGTGTTGAACATCCATCCCCAGTAGAGCATGCATTACACTGTTCCTGACCTGATTTTGAGCTCCTCAAAGATAATACCCATGTGCTGCCCATCTTTGAATACTCAGTATCCAAATGTTTGTTTTTGAACTGAATTAGTTCTACTATTTCATTTAGTATCTTCATAACTTAAGCTGAAAGCATCCTGCCACTTCTTCTGATCTATAGAATCACTCCAGAGATGACTTTATTTATTCTGGAAGATTCTGATACAGTCTGGATGGACTGCATTAGAACAAACACCTTTCCATGGTTCCGTGGTCAGTTCTTGTTATGTACCTCTGGAGCTTGAAGATGCCAGCTACAGAGTGGCCATGAGTATATGTATTATTTCAGGTCTTCTTTTTTTTTTAAGATTTAATTAATTTATTTATTTGAGAGAGAGAGAGTGAGAGAGAGAAAGCACGAGAGAAGGGAGGGTCAAAGGGAGAAGCAGACTCCCTGCTGAGCGGAGAGCCTGACGCAGGACTCGATTCTGGGACTCCAGGATCATGACCTGAGCTGAAGGCAGATGCCTAACTGACTGAGCCACCCAGGGGCCCTTATTTCAGGTTTTCAATGTCAAGTGTATCCTGAGCAAAAACATGAAACTGTGTTTAGTATAAAACATAACTTGAGCAAAACATTTAAGTTGTCATTGAGACTTTATCAAATACAATTTAAAGTAATTACACCTTCCTCAGAGCTATCAATAGGTGAACTTTTCAAAACAACTATTGCTGTGATGTAATTTAGATATGACATTTTCTAGTTATTTGTATGATGATGGTGTGTGTGTGTGTGTGTGTGTGTGTGTGTGTGTGTGTGCAGAATTTCTTCTTACTCTACCTAAAGGTATCCATTTCAAAATCCTTGTCACTGTTTCATGTGCTCTAGTTTAGCCATTCTTGTTTTCATGAGGATCTGAAACTCTTCCACTGGGATTGACAAACTCCCTGGAATTATACAGAGACTCTAATCTCCCAGCATGCTAACTCTAGACTCACACAACAACAACAAAAAATTCTCTCAACTGATGATTCCTTTCTTCTACTAAAAGGTATTTTCTCTTTTAATGCTTCTGACTTTTCATTATCAAGTTTGTCATTTATCTTTAGAATCACTTAGTATACCCAGAACTATAGCCACTCAGCTGTAAATACCATTCAGTTTAATAATAATAAGAAGAAAGGTCATGTACAAAGTGTTAAGCTTTTCACTGAGTACTCCTGAAGTATTAAGAAGGAAAAGATTCAATCCCTACTTTCTCAGAGGCTACAATCTTCTTGGGAAGGAAAAAACAAAACAAAACAATGGGAGAGTTAAGTTAGGTAGCTTTATCTAAAGAATGGTCGACTGTATCTGAATATATCTGGAAAAATTGTTTAGGATGGTCTGGGTTGTGCTGTGGTAACCAATGGCTTCAAATTCTTAGTGGTTTATGTCAATTAATGTGTATTTCTTGCTCACGTAACACGTCTGATACATTGCAGGCAAGCTCTGCTATTCTTAGTCTTATAGGAACCCACACTGATGGAGGCTCCACCTTGACATATGGCTCCAAAATTGTCAAAGCAATAAAAGAGATGGGGAAGTAAATTACACAGTAGCTCTGAAAACCCAGAAATGATATATGCTATTTTCTCTCACGTTCTTTGTCCAATTTAGAAGGTATACATGATGATTTTTCCAAGTGAAAATGGTGACAATGTGAGAGAAAAACATTGGTTGAAGCAGGAAGTAAAGAAGGGAAAATCCATATCATGTAAACAAGTATATTTGCTCAGATGCAAAAGCCATAGGGATGTTAGACAGCTCCATGGACTTAAGAAGAGTAAGGACTTATATAAACCCTTTCAGGCATTCAACTTTTCAGTTAGTTTATATAATCTAAACTGCCTTCTTATAAGGCAGCATTAATTGCTTAGTCCCTGTTCGGCAGGTAATTTCTTGCTATAAAGGATACATTAAATAATGGGGCCACATTACTACTCATATGAAAAGCATAGGAATTTGTGTGTAGTGATGATTTTTGGGAAATGTGCCAATAAGCTAAAATTGAAATAATGCATTTCAAAGTGACTGAAACCTAACAGAAGTTGTCATTTATTAATTGCTTATTACATAAACAAAAGCAAAATGATAATTTCATGCTTGTCTTCCCTTAAGGGAAGGAAAAATTGCAAAGTCACTCAGGATTTCACTGCCTCAAGCCAAAAGTGAAGTGTCACTGTCACTGTCACTGCAAAGGTGCTGGGACGTGTGGCCTTCTCTGAGCCTCAGAAGAAGTAAAGGAATGGATATTAGTGAACATGATTCTGCTACACACAAACATCATGGACTTAACGTGGATGGAGGTTGCTGACAAGAAGCAGTATCCTAGGTGAGAGCAGGTTGTTTTCAGCTTATTCCTAGAAAAGCTCTGCTTTCAGGTCAGTTTTACGTGCCTCTAAAATGAAATTCCCTAATCTTCTTTTGATGCCAGACTATGCTCCACACCTTAGTTTTTTATTTATTATATGAACGATTTAAAATACGTGCTTGCAAAATTCCCTTACAAATACACTATACTGAAATGTGAAAAACAGTTCCATAGATATGATATAGCTCTATATTTATTTTTATTACAGCTCAGTTTCCCAAGCAGAGCTCTAAAATATAAGGAGAATGTACTGATTGAGTGTCCAGCCATAATAAGGGCTTTGTAGATGTATTAATGAATGCACAGCCAGCTAACATGAGGATGCTGATAAGTTTTTATTGTTTTGCAGTAGGCGGCAACATCAATAGACTGTATTGAAAGAATTTTAAGGAAAAATGGATTTTAAATAATACGCAATCCAGTTATCTTAGTCTAAAATAAACAACTTGAGGAATTGGGAAATTAAAGGACTTTTCTAGGATTATACCAGCTACTCTCCCAGTGTGCATCCTGAGGACAAGTTCTTCTTTCCTGTCCTGAAGAGAGGCCCCAGACAACCTTTCTCCCTCTGGTAGCATTGCAATGCACACCACCACTGGTGGCTCTCTCTAGGCTCTCAGCAGCTCTCACTCTTTTTCTTTAATGCTAGATCCTAACTGCAATCAAAAGGTACTTTAAAATATATCAGTCTTTCACAACATTAATAAAGACGGTCATTTTGCCTCTCATCCACATAGAGAGAGATCACGATTAAAGTGGCCCATTACTTTGTTAAAAAGCCCCTATTACACCTTATCATAGAACATTGAAAGTAGAAATTTTTCCCCTTTATATATATTGTTCTTGGTTCTACCCTGCATAGTTACTCAAAATGTTTATTTCTCTTCCACCTGAGAGGCCTTTAAGTTTATAAAGACAGTGAATATATTTTCCATCCCCTGTCAAATGTTTTATTCCAGGCTAACCTTCCTAAATTCCTTTCAAAATGCCTTAAATGGCACATTTTTAGAAGCTTTTATTATTCAAATCACATCATTCTAATCGTGTTTCCATTTATTAAGATCCCTTTTATCACATTGTGCTCAGAACCTAGCACCATGCTCCAAAGTCTTTTGACATGTGGCACATAAAATAGCATCATGTTTTATCTTCCGAAAACTATGCTGGGTTTTTATTAAATGATATACTCTAGATTTGCATTCATTTTCTAGGTAGCCATGTCCCATCGCCAGCTCACAAAAAATGTTACTACTGCAGATCTCCTCCATCCATTCTTATGAAGTTGCCTCGTGAGTTTTAAAAAAAGTTATTGTTTTTGCTTATTTTTATTGCTATCACCTCTTTTGGGTAAAAAAAAAATCAGAAACAGAAGAATTTGTTTGGCATAGCTAATTAATATCATTCCTGATTAGGCGGACTGCAGCCCTTGAGTCAGGATCTCAAATATAATTTGGAGAACAGTGGTCAGGAAGATAAGGCAGCCCTCTCAGAAAACATGTGGTGAGAGAGGAGTCAGAGGAGTCAGAGGGGGTAACTTTTCCTTATAAGGCAACTATATGTATGATAAACATGTTTTCTCAACTGGGCGTGGCACTATTGGGTAGTCTCTGCAGGTCACAACGCCCCTTCCCTCCCTTCCCTGATGCCTGCTGCACCTCTGACCGCAGTGATGGACACCAGGTTCACAATGGGATTCACAACCACCGTGATTGTAGTCATCATAACCATATTCATTCATCCACAGCTGCTTGGTCAAACTTTGTCTATCCAACACCAGCAGCCCAATCAGAATCCCTTCTCTGAGAACCTGGAATTGGTTTGAAGAGAAAAATTTCATCTCCCACTATATAGCTGGACCTGTGTAATATGTAAAATTGAAAGCTGATGGTAGCCCTACTTTTTACTTTATAGTGAAGACTGAGAAACAGAGAAAGCTGGTGGATCTAAGAACAGAGACTGAAGGAGATGCAATGAAAAAATAAGGATTAGGGTCAGAGAAAAAATCCTCATGTCATTTAAGTTCTCAGTGCAGTCCTTTATGTGAATTTGGCCACATTCCTGGCCTGGGATGAGACAATTATGTAGCCTTATAATGAACCTTTTCCCTTCTTTTTCTAGAGCTAAGTCCAGCTGACTTCTGTTACTGCAATCGAAACAGATGTAAACAAAATAGGGATTTTCCCGTCTTGTTTGGTTTTATTTGTCTTCCTGAACATATATTACAAGTATCATACCACTGTTTTACATTTATCTTTCATTATTTTTTTCTTTCCAGTTCTTATACATATATTTTTAAAAATTAGGGGCACCTGGGTGGCTCAGTTGGTTAAGTATCCAACTCTTGATTTTGGCTCAGGTCATGATATCAGGGTCATGGGATCGAGCCCAGTATCGGGCTCCTCGCTCAGCAGGGAGTCTGCTTGAGATTCTCTCTCCCTCTTCCTCTGCCCCTGCCCTCCATGCTTTCTCTCTCTCTCTCATTCTTTCACAAATATATAAATAAATGAATCTTGAAAAAATTTTTATCTCAACAGAAGGGGTTTTATACCAGCATTGTCCTGCTGTTATTTTTTTTTTTTTTATTTTTATAGAGACAGCCAGCGAGAGAGGGATCACAAGCAGGGGGAGTGGGAGAGGAAGAAGCAGCCTCATAGCAGAGGAGCCTGATGTGGGGCTCGATCCCAGAACGCCGGGATCATGCCCTGAACCGAAGGCAGACACTTAACCGCTGTGCCACCCAGGTGCCCCTGTCCTGCTGTTATTTTATTCTTCTTTAGAATTACTTGTTATTGAATGGTCAGTTTCATTCTTTTTGTTCTCTCTTTCATTGTCTCAGTCCTCATGAATCATCACCATTTAATCTTTCTCTAATTATAAAATGACTTTCAGTTTTTGGAGCATTTGTGATATTCCTAGTGTCTACAATATGAGTGATTGTGCGTGTCATTCCTAGGCTATTATAGGCTCTAAGATGAAGATAT
Organism: Ursus americanus; assembly: GCF_024610735.1. Classification (NCBI taxonomy): domain Eukaryota; kingdom Metazoa; phylum Chordata; class Mammalia; order Carnivora; family Ursidae; genus Ursus; species Ursus americanus. Next base: position 7,182,492 of record NC_142155.1, on the reverse strand, counting down.
AGCTCCAATATTGATCAATCTTTTCATGTGTATGAGGAGAATTCATTTCCCTGACTCCTTCTTATTGCTTCTAGGAGGTGAATAAATTTCTGTATTATATTTGAATAACATGTATTTGGGTAAAGGGGAGCATCACCTTAGAGCTATAAATCATACAAAGTAGCAAGACATCTTCAAAGTTATGATGTCAATTGAAAAACAAACTGGATTTTTATTTAATTGAAAAAATTATAAAATTTGTATACATGCTTCCAAGAAATGTTTATAACTATATGTTGAACAGGGATATAAAAGAAGGAAAGAAAGAAAGAAAAAGAAAAAGAAAGAAAGAAAGAGAGAGAGAGAGAAAGGAAGGAAGAAAGAAAGATCTCATACATTTATTTTTTTAACTTATTTTGTCACCTACTGCCCTTTACAAGTTACTCTTATGGACCATCTGTATGTCGTTTTTGCAGAAATGTCTATTCATGTCTTCTACCCATTTTTTAATTGGATCATTTGTTTGTTTTGTGTTTGAGTTGTGTAAGTTCTTTATATATTTTGGATACTAACCCTTTATTGGACATGTCATTTGCAAATACAGAACAAACAGAGGGTTACCAGAGGGGAGGTGGTTGGGGAATGGGTGAAACAGGTGAAGAGAATTAAGAATACATTTACCTTCATGAGCACTGAGTAATATATGAAATTGTTGAATCCCTCTATTGTACACCTGAAACTAATATAACACTATATATTAACTACACTGGAATTAAAATAAAATTTAAAAAAATAAATAAGAAATCAGGGGTGCCTGGGTGGTTCAGTCAGTTAAGTGTCTGCTTTTGGCTTGGGTCATGATCCCAGGGTCCTGGGATGGAGCCCCATGTCAGGCTCTCTGCTCAGTGGTGAGCCTGTTTCTCCCTCTGCTTCTGCCTATTGCTCCACCTGCTTGTGCTCTGTCAGATAAATAAAATCTTAAAAAAAAAAAAATGAACAAGATATTTAAAAAAGTTATCTTATGGAATAATCTTCACCTACAATTGGATAAAAACTCCAACAGGCTTATGACTCCTCTATTGTCTTTTAGGTAATGAACATGCATATTGTCAATTGGTTGCAAACACAATCCCAATTCAGAAATTAAAATGTTTGATCCAGTCTATTCATCAATCTTCAGTCTTGTTTCAAAGGGTAATCACAGTGCAGTTACCTCTATACTGTGGCCACAGGCAGGTTTGGTTTTTTTTCTTGCCAGTTTTCTCAATATCCCATCTATGGAAATCATATTTCATATTTTTCTAATGTCACATAGGCACCCCCATCATAAGGTTTATACAGTACACACGCTCACACTCACCTTTACCTGCCCAGGGAGTAAAGACACAGCTCAGCAACACCTTTTCAGAGAGATCTTTTAATCACTGTCTTCAGGCTCTATAGTTTCTCTATCCAACATAACTAAGATATCCACATCCTTTATCTGGCTAAAGGACCCAAGAGCCATGAAAACGTTTTTGCATATAAAAGTTGTATTGAAGTGATCTTGATCTCTATTATCTATTGTATTGTTACTGAAGTAAAAATAGAAGAGACACAATGCTTTTTGTCATTTGACTTTACCAATAACTCTAATTTTAAAAACAAAAAGAATCAAAATATAATTTTTAAAAAGCGTCTTTATTTAAACACTTGATTTGAAGAATAGTTTATAATACATTAATTATTCTCTGGTTCCTAAATATGTTTATTCCCAAAGGCTGATACTGGCCCTTGTTCTACTCTGGTTATCTTGTTTCTTTGGTCAACTAATCCTATTTATAACCTGCCAATTGGCTAAGTTACTTATACTAGAAAAGAGTAACTAATCTACACATCGGATTTAATTTCATTTCTGCCTATTAGCTCAGCTCTGGTCTTTATTTGGTCAAATTTTGAAGAACATCTTCTAATGATAACCTTTTCTTTCCAAGTAACAATAAAGATGACACAGTTTATGTGACACTTCATATTAGTTATTAGCAATTCTCAGATTTTTTTTTCTGTATTTTGACTTCACTCAATATCTAATGCAATTATTTATAGAGGGTAGGTTTGGATTGTGCACCACTTTTCCTAGAAAGACTAAAATTTGAGAGACAGGATGACCTAAACTTTGGATTGCAGAATTGAAAAAGGGAGCCATGAGTTTTTGTTCACTCATGTTGTATTTTACCTGTAATTCTTTACTTCATGTTGATTCAAGTGCACACTAGAAGCTTTAAGACAAATTGATTTCCTCTCAAAAGCTTAAAGCCCAAAATAAGAAGCTTTAATACTAAACCTCACCTAATGAGGCTAAAGAACAGTATCTAGAACTATTAGCCCCCCATGGCCTTTGACTTTAGCCAACCAGAGAGATTAAGAAATCTGGTATTTAGCTGACTGACTATGCTTCATAGCAAAACCATCCTTATTCAAATGACATGATCATCTATGTAAAAAGCCCTGAAGAATTTATAAAAATAAATTTCTAGCCCACTAGGAACTAATAAACAAATATAGCAAGGTCACAGGATATAAGGTTAATGTGCAAAGTCCATTACTTTCATATACAGCAGCCATGATCAATTGGAATTAAAAAAATTTAAAACATATGATTTACTATGGCCTCCAATAAAATGAAATATTTAGGGATAAATCTTACATATACAGTACCTTTATGTGGAAAACACTGAGGAAAAATATCAAAGATGTAAATAATTGGAGAGACGGTGTTCATAGATTCACTATTTTGAAACTCTCAATTCGTCCCAGCTTGACTAATAGATACAAAGATACAACACAATTTCAAATAAAACTCTTACTTGTTTTTTTTTTGTAGATAGCAAAACACTGATTCTAAACTTTATATGGAAACACAAAGAATATAGAATAGCCCACACTATATTGGAAAAGAACAAAGCTAGAAAACCAGCATTATCCAATATCACTTATTTCTATAAAGCTTCATTATTCAAAAGAGAGTGGTATTGGTGAAGAATAAACACCATTGGAAAATATAGATGGCCCAGAAATCATTGGAAAATATAGATGGCCCAGAAATAGACTCACACAAATATAGTCAACTTATTTCAACAAATATACAAAGACAATTCAATAGAGAAAGCATAGTCTTTTCAATAAATGGTGTTGAAATTATTAGATGTCTATATGCAGAAAAATGAACTTAGACACAGAGCTTATATTTTATACAAAATCAACTCAAAATGGGCCATAGACTTAGTTGTAAAATGCAAACTACAAAACTTCCTGATGCAAGTCTCAAAGAAAGTCTGAATTTGGATAAATTGATAAACACATGCATACAATGAGGTACTATTCAGCCATGAAGAGAAATGAACTATGAAGTCATGCAAATGCCTGGATTGACCTTAAATGAATAATTCTTAGTGAAAGAAGCCATGCTGGAAATGTTATATATTGTATTCCATTTATATAAGATTCCAGAAAAACTAAAACTATATACATGGAAATAGATCAGTGGTTGCCAGAGATCTGGGTAGAGAGAAGGTTTGAATTGGTAAAGGACAGGGTATATTTTAGGGTGATAAATATTTTATATGACACTGTGATGATGGATATGTCACTATACATTTTGATAAATGCATGATGATTTATCAAAATGCATAGAATGTTACATCACACAGAGTGAATCTTAATGTATGCAAACTTTAAAAAAAATCATTGAGGCAATCAGGATCCCAGGACGAAATGCAGAAAGTAGCAAAAGAATCTAACTGTACTTCAAATATACAAAATAAATTTACTGTAGATAGTGAAGGAAAAGTTGTTGATTTAAGTAATTTTGGAAATGAGTAGAAACTATATGGCCATAGACAAAAGGAACTTCACATAAGAATTGTACTCTGGTTGATAAACTGTTTCCCTCATGAGTACAGATACTGCTACACATCTATAATGGTATTGAGAAATTAAGTAAATGAATGGAGGATAGTGGGAATCAGGTTTCTCACTGTTGGAATGGGAGGTTATAGATAAGAAAGGGGAGAAAGCTTGAATTCATGAACTAGATTTGAATATATTAATATGAGCTATTGTTAAGCTTAGTATAAATACAGATGGATACATATAGAAATATTTATAGATATGTGTATATATGTGTGTTATATACACACATGTATTTCCTCGCTCTGTTAGCTGAGAGAGCCCCGAAGCAAAGGTATACCCAGTACCCAAATCTTACTTTCTGCTACCATTCTCCAATGAAATTGACTAAGAAATGGTTGATTCAAGGGCTGAGGCAGGAAATATACTAGATGAACATAGAGCATCCTTTTATGCCAGAAATTAAGGAGATGCTTAACACACACACACACACACACACACACACACACACACACACACACTGATGAGAGTATGTCAAAGGGAAAGGGGAAATAGGAGCCAACTGAAAGAATTCTCAATGACCAAAGCTGGAAAAATTAGAGTGAAAAATAAAGTAGTATTGGGTTGTAACCCAAAGTATAGAATAAACAGCGATGAGTCCATACCGATATAACTAGATGATTGAAAAAAAATTAAGTTTCGCATGCAATAAAATTTCAAGTAATTTATGACGCAGCATAACTTCTTAGTCTTTAATTTTAGGTTGCACATAGTGACCTCTTTCCAAAAGGTACTGAATGAAAAGGAGGGGGATAAAAAGTAATTTTACACTTAAAAAAGAGTAATTTTACCAACCAAACAAAGAGAAACTTTACAGAAATCTGACAAACACTATTTCAGCCAGGTGAGCAAGTTTGGCATCTGCATTCACATAGATAGCATGTAGTTTTGATATAATGAGATGAGAAGTTCAGTTTACCTCTATGCTTTTCATCTCTGAGGTCCATGAGCCCAATATTCTCATGATAAAACATCAAACAAACCCCAGTTAACAGATAGTCCACAAAATACCTAACCAGTATGTCTCAAAACTGAGAAACTGTCACACTCTAAGGAAGCCTAAAATAAGAAGATATGATGACTAAATGCAATGCGGCATCTTGGATGAGATTCTGGAAGAGAAAGAGGACATTAGGTAAAAACTAAGGAAATTTGAATAATATATGCAATATTGTTCATCAGAATGTACCCATATTTATTCATTACTTGGACAAATGTACCATACTAATGTAAAATAGGGGAAACAATGGGAAAAACTGGGTATAAGATACGTGGGAACTCTTTGCTCTACCATTGCAACTTTCCTGTAAATCTAAAATTATTCTAAGTAAAAGTATATTTAAAACAAAAAAAGTGTTTATGCTGGAAATATGCTTCTTAGGAGTTAAGCCACTTACTAGTCATTTGGCCTTTTAGTCCTCAGTTTCCTCATCTGTAAAATGCAGAGAATGGTACCTAACTAATAACCTTGTAGAGAATGCTACATAACTTAATATAGGCAAAAGGCTTATAGCGATGCCTAGCACATAGCAAGCATTACATTCACTAGTTATTGTTTTGTTTGTTCCTATCTACTCTGTGCCATTTCTGCTCTACCATTCTGCTGCTATGGACATAATATTCCTCAGAGTTTTCTCTAGTGGGAACTAAGTTATTTCCTTTAGCACAGTGGTTCCTAACTAAGGGCAATTTTGTAGCCACCTCACATTTAGCAATGACTGGACACAATTTTGGTTGTCATGCCTGGGTGGAAATAAACTGTTGGTATGTAAAAGCCAGGGGTGCTGCTAAACATTCAACAATGCTTAGGATAGCCCTGTCACACCCAAATTGTCAACAGCACAGAGGCTGAGAAACCCTCACTGGTATCTTGCTTCCCATACTAATCTTTCAGTAGGTCCAGAAAATGGAAAGACCCTTATTTATATACTTTAATGATAGCCTCAGTCTTATATCACAGGTCATATATTTTCTTTATTTTTTAAAGATTTATTTATTTATTTGAGAGAGAGAGAGAGCAAGAGTGTGAGTACGTGCAAGTGTGTGGGGGGACGGGCAGAAGGAGAGGGAGAGAATCTCAAGCAGACTCCCTGCTAAGCATGGGGCCTGAGGCAGGGATCATCCCACAACCCTGAGATCATGACCTGATCTGAAATCAAGAGTAGGATACTGAACGGACTGAGCCACCAGGTGCCCCACAGGTCATACGTTTTCTGTAAGTCAGAAGAACTAGGACCTTTTAAGTCCATGATAAAAGCTTCCGAAAGCAATAAACAAATCAGCACATCCACAGTAAAACCATGTACATGTTAAATTAACTGCAGTGTTCTTGTTTTTTTTTTAAGTTTTCACATACTTTCTGAACTGGAAATTGTTGATCTGTAGTAAGCCTTTTCCCACAGAAAAACACCAGAAGCACTAATAAAATGTATTCAAAATAATTTGGGATATTAAAACCACATAATGAAGAACATGGACATAACTGTAATTCCATTAATTTGTGAGCAATTTATTCAAACTTTAAATGGGAGATATTATTGGTGAAGAAAAGGTTCTTATGTTACTCACCAAATTCTAGGATATTAAATACAATGGCCTTAAAAGGCATTTAAAACCTGCTTGCTTGTAACTAGAATACTCCATACTATCTGATTCAACCTTCATTAACTGACTAAAACAAGTACAGATATAATGGTAGGCTTTAGAAAATACTAACTCCTTGATAGGGAAAGAAATACTAACTTTAGCTGCTTATAGAAAACATTTCTATTATTTAGTATTTATCCACATATAAATGTGTAATATGTTTGTTTCATATTAAATATTTATGCAGACTGAGATACCTTGACAAGTTCCTTCCCTCTACCTTTCTTTTCCAAAAGAACTATGTCATTCTATGGTCATAAATCTCAAAATGTATATATAAATAAAGGCACACAACATAATGAAATATATGTCATGTTTTTAATAAAGAAAGAATGTTGTATTTGAAGTTTTCATCAATATTTTAATGACCAGCTTCAGAGATTGATAATGTATGCCAGAAATTTGGAGCTGTATATCTTAACTATATCCTGTTGTGAGAGCAATTCTGTGGAGAATTGTGGAAAAGGAAATCTAAGATACATGAAGAGTTTAAAGATTTTTTTAGTCAATTTCTGCAGTGCTGTATGAACTTTCAAAATCCTTGCCAGACTCAGAATGCTATATCTCTCCAGTTGTCTGCAACTTCTATGAAAACATAAGGTCTTTGAAAGCAGAAACTGTTATCTTGCACATAACTGAGTTCCCAGACACTAATTCATTCTTGCAATAAATATTTTAGGATAATGAAATGACTATGGTTCTTCTGGTTCTAGCCATAACAAACTTACCCTCCACTCCTAAGTACCTAAAAATAAGCTGAACAAAATAAAAAGATGGAAAAAGTTATAAATAAATAACTCTTTGCAGGCACTATACTGTAACCCACACTAAGCTATGATTCTTGAGGGAAGGAAGGCATAGTAGGTGGACCCCATAGTTACATGAGTGCTTGCCTGAGGGTATTTTCTGACCTGTACATTAGTACTACTAATGCAGGAAAAATGGGGGAGGGAACAGGGCACCATAAAGAAAGTATTTGCCTCATAGAAGTTGAAAGTATTTACAGAACAGAAACTCTAAAAAAACCTGTAAAATATTTCCATTACTTCTTTGGCCAACTGCTAAGTTATTTATGCAAAGATTGAGGCTATTGGAGGTGAGAGAAAGGAAAGAGACTGAGACAGAGACAGAGAGGGAATGTAGTTAAAGGGAACCTAAGTGCTGATCAGATGGTTTATAGGTCGTAAGTGTTAGAGAAATGTTGATGTTCAGGTCCAGCTATAGTGGAGGGATCTTGATGCATACATTTACCATTGAGCTGGAATCCCAGAAAACATGTGCCTTACATACCCTAGCTATAAAGCACAGGAGAAAGGACCAGAAAAAAGAGAAAAACAAATAGACCTACCCTGATCAATCAAAAACCATGCTTCAATAGATAGAATCAACAGGATCAGCAGGTAATATAAGTGCAGACAGAATATACCTCACCACCTTTTAGAGGAAAATGTCATCCAGAAATCTACATTGTATCAACCTCAGTGCACTTCATAAATGAAAAAGTGTTAGATATGGCGAGAAGCAGGAAAATTTAGCTTATAAAGAAGAGTTAAAGCAGCCAATAGGAATAAAACTAGAGGTGATCCTGACATTGTGATTGGCAACAAGTACCTGACTAGATTTAATATGTGAAAGGAAATAGAGCCATATGTGGATAAGTTGGATGAATCAATAGAGCATTTCAATTGAAAACTAGAATCTAGAAAAACAATACAGTGACCATTTTTAAGATACAGAAATAAATATATGAAATGAAGAAAGTATTGTATTGTTTTAACACTAGTCTGGATATAAGAAATGCTTAGCAATCTAAAGGTCAGAAAATATCCAGAATGAAATTGAGAGAAAAAAGAATGAAAAAAACAAGGATATAGCAGAGTTGTCAGACATAATTGAAGATACGTCATAGAAGCAATTTTGTCACAAAAAGCAATGCAAGAGGCAGACATATTATGGGAGGTAATAAAAACATTAACATAGACTTTTTTCTTTTTTTAAAAAAGATTTTATTTATGTATTTGAGAAAGAGAAAGAGCAAGCACGAGCAGGGGGAGGGGCAAAGGGAGAGGGAGAAGCAGACTCCCCACGGAGTGGGGAGCACAACGCCAGCCTTGATCCCAGCACCCAATCCCAGGACCGGATCCCAGGACCATGGGATCATGACCTGAGCCAAAGGCAGACGCTTAACTGATTGAGCCTCCCAGATACCCCTAAAGTAGACTCTTTTCAAGCTAAGTTTGCATTTTGCAATTTCTATGCTAACCTGTAAATCAATGATACTAAAATCATGACCAAAAAGGGGGAAAAAAAGCTAACAAAGGAGAAATAATGGAAAAAGTTTAAATATGTATTCAATGAGAACAAAGAAGTGAGGAAAAGAAAAAGTAACAAAAAATGAAATGAAAAAGAAATTGCACATTAATATTACTCTCGACAAAATCGTTGTCAAAAATCAGCAAAACAAATCCAGCAATGTGTAAAAAAGTACAATAATACAAGGCTGACTCAATGATAAATAATCAATCCATGTAACTCACTATATTACCAGATTAAATGTGTGTGTATAAATTTCAGTAGATTTAGAAAAAGCATTGGCTTTTCATCCATAATTTTAAAATCTCAGCAAACTTGCACTAGGTGAAAGTTTTCTTCATCCAATGAAGAGCATCCACTAAAAAAACACACCTAGTATCATACTTAATTGTGAAATAGTAAGATTCAGAATAATATATGTTGTCTAGTCTTGCTACTTTTATTCACCATTATATTGAAAAATCTTAGTCTCTGCACTAAAGCAAGGCAAATTTCACAAAAGTTTAGAAGGAAAAAAGTAAAACCATTTTATCTGTAAATAACATAAATGTATATGTAGCAATTATTTAAAAATCTACATAAATGTGGACATAAGAGTGAGGGACTATGGGCACTCAAGTTAATGTGATTTCAGCTTCCCCATCCAAGAAAATTGAGGAATTAAAACAGTTCAGAAGAAAACTATGAAAAATTTAAAATGGAAGGACCTGAGAATCTTATACTGTCCTTTCACAACCCCACCCAAAACGAAGCTCAATTTTCTTACAATTTCTGTCAATTAATATATTTTCCTTACAAGAATAACAATGTATGAAGACTAATCTCAAGATTTTCTACAAACTTAATTTATGATAGACATGGTTTGTTGGGTTCATTTGGTTTGACAATTTATTTTACCACATGTTAAATTGAATAGATGTGAGAGAAACACAGTTCATATTAGGAAAGTTAGCAAATTGTATTTTTTGCAATAATAGAACACTAAACTATTACTCTTAGCTAAGACTTGTTAGATCGTTATACCTATGTTTGCTTAAGTGTCCAAATGATTAACTAAAATAATAATTCTCTTTTCCTTTTTTTTCACTAAAATGGAAATAGGTTGTATTTAGTCTGCTTGTCGAGAATTCTTAATGATTCTTATTATTTAATCTGATAGAATTTTTTTCTCTCCTTTTCACTAAAGCTACTTTGCATTTTCTTCAGTTCCAAAAAATATAAGTGTTGGTATATTAATCCTCATAATATAAAGGAGTTCTAAAAAATTAATTGCCCATATGTTTGAAGATTCAAAGTCGATCATCTATCTAAAACTGTAGGATTTTCTATATTACATCTTCCCTATTTGATTGTGTTCCCCTCCAGTAAGTCAATTTTTTTTTTCTCAAAATGTACCCCTTCCAATACAAACCTTCTCAGCTAACTAAATGGGATTAATATTGTGTTGGTCAGAGGCGCCTGGGTGGTTCAGTCCTTAAGTCTCTGAGTTTGGCTCAGGTCATGATCCCAGTGTCCTGGGATTGAGCCCCATATCGGGCTCCTCCGCCGGGAGCCTGCTTCCTCCTCTCCCACTCCCCCTGCTTGTGTTCCCTCTCTCACTGGCTGTCTCTCTCTCTGTCAACTAAATAAATAAAATCTTTAACAAAACAAAACAAAACACTGTGTTGATCATTACAGGATTTACTGAGGACTCTCACAACAGAGATCTTCCCTACCTACCCTGTCTGTGTTGCCTAGATGATTTTTCAAGTCTTTTTTATTACATTTTTTTACTGAATGGATTTATAAACTATGTATACTATACATTATGGTAACTAATAAGGTGATTCTGGAGGTAGACTACTTGAATTTGAATTCAAGCGCCTACCTATACTAGTAGCGTGATCTTGCTGCTTAGTGTCCCAATGCCTTTGTTTTCCAAGTTGTAAAATTAGGGTAATAATAGCCCTATCTTATCTATAAATTTTAACATTGAATGAGATAATGCACGCAAATAGGAAGACACATGCATAACACTTAGGAAAAAACACTGAATTTTCTAGGCACACAAGAAATGTTGATTGCTATTTCTACATTACTGCTACAACAAATCAAAACTTTGAGACTGAGAATCCTTTAAGAAGAATTTTGTCTTACTCATCTTTGTATATATGATAGAAAAGTGCCTCACATTTTATGTATGCAAATAAACATTTATTGAATAAGTAAATAAATGAATGAATGTGATTACAGGATCTATTTTTATTTTTATGTCTGTATCTTTTTTTGACCTTTTGTCGATAGGTATTTTTATCATCATCATCATCATCATCATCATCATCATCATCATCAACAACATTGTTTCAAGTATCCCTTCTTAAATGCAATAACCCATTCTTTTCTAGTTTCCCATATACTGGCTGTTAGGTGGTTTTATAGTATGTAAAGGAAATAGGATACCCAAAAGCATGATTCTGTGAAGATGTTGGAAACATACATGCTTATCTCTCCTGTCTTCTAAGTCCTTACCAAAAGTACTCAAAAAGTAAAATAAACCAGATGGGTGGATGGGGGAAATGTTAGTGCATTACAGGCCATAAGGTCCCAAAGGAAAACTATCTGGGATGCCTGGATAATTCAAGGGATCCCAACTTTCCAGGAGAATCTGGGGGAAAGTCCGCAGAAATACTCAGCTATTGTAGGTGTCAGATCATTGCTCTGATGGTGGGAAGGGAGTGCTGGAACCTGCAAGTCCTGTAGGTACTCTGCTGCAGGGCTCTCTGTGCCTGATTGAATTGATGATGGAAACACTGGAGAGGACTTATCCAGGTGAACTTAAACACCTCACTGTGTTTTACGGACCACACCATCCTGGCACCTGAAGAAACCTGGAGGCAGAAAAGCCACCCATTCTGTCCAGGTCAGCCAGTGGTCCACTGGAGAAGGTCATGACCTGCAACTGATTTACCACTTTCTGCCAGTGGCCACTACATGACATACTGGGACAACTTACTTACCTGGGAAGCAGTGTCCATGAAGATAAAAGTATGCTAATTGAGAGGTAGGAAAACCCTAAGAGACACTGAACTCTAGGAAACAAACCGAGGGTTGCTGGAGGGAAAGTGGGTGGAGGAAGAGATAATTGGATGGTGGGATTTAAGGAGGGCACTTGACGTAATAAGCACTGGGTGTTACATGCAACGCATGAATCACTAAATTCTACCTCTGAAACTAATTTTTTTAAAAAAGGTAAATATGTCCATTTACAAGGATTTGTGGATACAGGGAGGCAAATAAAGCCAAATATTAAAATTGTTAGCTTCTATTGAGGCAGTAGAAAACATTCATGAATAATATTAGGAACTCTCAAAGAAAGAAACAAAGAATACAAAAACAGTGCAAAGAAATAAGATAATTTATAAACTTAAAATTTCAATAGATAAACTGGGGGGAAAGTCCTGATTGGCAGGGTGCCTGAGTGGTTCAGTCAGTTAAGCATCTGCCTTCAGCTCAGATCCTGGTATTCAGTCCTGCACTGGGCTCCCTGCTCCTTGGGGAGCCTGCTTCTCCCTCTGCCCCTGCCTCTGCTTCTCTCTCTCTCTCTCTCATGAATAAATAAATAAAATCTTAAAACAAAAATCCTGAGAAGCATGTTCTAAAACTAATCAAACTTCTAAAAATTCTCATAACTTACAACAAAAATAATTAAATAACAAGTAAAAATACTAGAATCTTTAAGACTAGATTCAAAAGCACTAACATGAAAGTTATATATATATATATATTCCATATATATATATTTTTTCCCCCTCCCGGAGGAAAAATAGTAAAAGATGGTGAGATATGATAATTAAAGAAATGATAGAAGAAATCTTCCCTGAATAGTGATGCTGGTTCTCCTAGCGGAAAATGTACAGGGAACAAATGATGTTCAATTGTGATACATGATATGGAGAATAATAGAGCAGGTGAAGGAACAAAGGGCTGGAAGAAAGGGCTTTCTATACAAGGGGTAAGAGAAGACCTCACTAAGGTGACATTTCAGTTGGTCTCTGAAGGCAGTAAAAAGGAAAGCCAAGTGAATAGATGGGGAAAACATGTTGCAGACTGAAATGAAGACAAAAGAGTATTAAATGAATATAAGATAGGATTGTGTTTGGCATGTTTGAGAGACAGCAAAGAAATCAAGGTGGTTTCTGAGTGTGGGAGTACAAGGGAGAGGATTGGTAGGGGAAGAGGTCAGAAAGGATAGAGGCAAGAATATTCCAGATTGAAGGCAATGGCAAGAACTTAGATTTTGAATTCTGAGTGAGATGTTATGCCACTGGAAGATTTAACAGAGAAGTGACATCATCTAACATATTTTTAAAGTTTTACTTTATTGGAAATAAACATGAGAGAGGAGGTGGAAGCGAGGGCGGAAAGAGGGAGGCAAGTGAGGAAGCCATTATAATAATTCTGCAGCTAGAAAATAGGAGCGAGGACCAAGTAGGAATGGAGACGATAAGCGGGTAGGCTCTGGATATATGCAGGAGGTAAAGCCAATAGCATTTACTAACAGATTCAACTTTGGAGAATAGTATGCATGAGTTTTAAAAAGTTTATTTAACAATGGTTTTTTATTAGACAAGTTTGATGAGATTTATTCAATGTTTAACAAGATGCAAAGAACATGAATGGTTTGGCTCAGTGTCATATCAATGAAGTCTAGCATATTACCTGACTTGTGGCAGTTACTCAATAAATGTTTTTTTAAATTAATGAATGCATGTTAGGAAATTATACTGTTTATTTCATAATGTGAGTAGAATTAGGCAGCCTAATACTGAATTATTTTAAAAGCTCCTTCAGATATTAAAGAATGGTAGCTAAACAAGGCCTTACTAATAGCCTATTAGCATCTTAAGGAGCAGTCAGGGTGGATAAGATAATCAAGATATCCTGTCTTGGAATAAAACTGGAACAGAGACAGTGATGCTTGGATAAGTCTGGTAACCTCATCTTACATGAAAGTGTCTATGCATTTTGTTTTCTGCCTTAGTATGTTGGTTATTAATATTGTGTTTGTATTCCTTACAGAATGATACATTTTTTCTTTCAGAATTAAAACAGATATGAATATATATATATAATATAGTATATTTTCTCCAAATAGATAATAAAAATCATTTAAAGACCATTTCATACTTACCTTTTTAGTAGCTCTTAATCAGTGTTATTATCCTCTCAAATGAATTATATATTAACAGTGATGAATTTAAATAACTAGCAACATTAATTTTTCCAGACTTATCAAAAACTTTCAAAAAGTAAAAAAACTCAAATACATTTACTTTTTATTCTTTGGTTAGTGCTATCTAATTCACCCCCGAAATCTTCTGATCATAAAGATCTAATGTGTGATTAGATGAAAACAGGATTAATGATTGCATTAATTTAAATAAAGTTCTAATGCAGAATGAGCTAGCTGTGTATCATACATAGCAAAATTTTCCTGTAGATTTTGCTTTTGTAAATGCATTCCTTCTGTTCAGGTCTCTAAATGCATATAATCCAACCTATTATATTGTTACACATCTTGGTTCGGTAGGGGGTAAGTTTTGAAATCAAACTGATTTATATTTAAAGTTAAGTTCTTATTCCAACTGGCTGGATGATCCTGTGCATATTTGCTAGTCTCTGAGCTTTAGTTTCTTCATCTGAAATACAGAGATTGTAAAATATGTCCTCAAAATCTTTCATTCATTTATTTAAAAATATTTATTAAGTGGCTTCATATCTAATGACCAATAAGTATTACCGTCCCCTTTCATTTGAAGAATATATAAACAGACACGTATATATGATTACTATATTACATTTACACATATGTAAATATATATATAAAACTTAGTCATTATGTAATTATTCTATTAAAATATATTTGATCAAATTATATATGTAATGTTAATAATAGTATAATATTAAAATGTTTTATCCATTTGATTAGAAATCTGGTCTGAAGTAGAGCTTTTGTTTGGTCAATGGTCAGTTTTGATATTTTTTTTAACATTAGGAACTACACTATGAGGTTTTTAACAGTAACTGTTTCCCAATAGATAAGTATTTAATATATACTTTACATTTAGTCCTTATTACAACTCCTCAAATCCTATAAAGTAGGTATTATTACTGTTTTCCAAGTGACGAAATTAAAGTTTAGGGAAATTAACTTATTTGCCCAAAGCCACGTAACTATATAATGGTGATACCTAAATTTGAACCAAGTTATTCAAATTACATAATATAATAATAATAATGTTATTAATATGTTATATATAATATATATGTATGCATAATTTGGCAATTAAAATTTCCATTGGAGACAAACACATGTCTTACAATGAAGGTCAAACCAGAAAGAGTTGTTCTATAAGGCATGGGTTTGAGGAAGTCAAAGCAAAGTTTTCAGTTTCAGATAATTGAAAATTTTTACGGATTCGAATAACTTTGGCTGGGTATTAAAATTCTCAAGTTCCAAGTCAGGAATGCTTGGCTGATTTCAGATGACATTTAGACATTAGAAAGAAGGATAATTTCTAAGCCATCTGGTTTCCCCACACATATAGATTTAAGAAGATCAATAAAATTACTTGAAGGGGCAAAGCCAGGTTATGCTAACATATCTAATTAAGAGTTTATTTTTTTAATATTATTTTAAGGTTAAATTGTTAATGCCTCAAAGGGATGGCTTATCTCTTTTTTCATCAGAATACTGAATGAACAAGGTTATAAAATACTAGTCACAATGCTGGAGAAAAAGTGTTAACTCATTGTTATATATAATAATATATTCATAAAAGTGATCATTTTAGATTATTTTACAATTAATTTCAGAAATTACATGTAAGGAAAATGTAGAGAAAGAATAAAATTGAACTAGGAGGCTTTTTGATTTTTCTTATTGTCATGGTTTTAAAATAGTAGTCTTGACATGGGTGATTTCTTTTATTATTATTAAAGTGTTCTTTATTGAGTGGAATCAATAAAACTTAGCCAAACTTAAGATAAACGTTAAAAATTAAAATAACATACATCTGCAAGTATTCATCTTGGTAATACAGAAAAACCTTTCATGTAAATATCTTCCTCTTCTCTAAATACTGTACAGTGAAATTAATTAAATTATTAAATTAAGACTTTTGTGTTGCAGAATGGAGGAGTGTGTTAAGAAGGGAGAAAGACTAACAAATGGTAAATTTAGCAAATTTTATGCAATTTCTCATCAAAATGTCATGTTAATCTGTCTTCACCTAGTTTAGAAGCACACAGGGCATAAAAGTTAAGCAAACTTCTAGAAAAGAGACAAAGTTTGCAGAAAAATCATGCACCCCAACACACACCTACTTATTTCCTTTTCTTTGCCCCTCACGGGCAACACTCATAGAATTGAGAACAGAACAGATTTAAATTAAAGCATAATATGATCTGTTTTAATCAGATTTTGGAAATATCAAGTTATTATTATACTTATGAATCACTCTAATTTTAATATGCAGTTTAAAAATGCATACTAATAAGGTAAGTAATTTTATTCATATTTGAAGTCCACAGACCCTAAATACTTGTATATTTTTATGTGTTTAAAACATGCACACACAACTTAGGTTTCTAAATCTGCTCACTTGGGAATTATCTCAGTGATCTCCATGAAGGGTATTTGAAAACTCCTTATTCATGTGAGCTGGTTAGAGAAGTGTGCCTATAGGCAAAAAAAAAAAAAAAAAAAAAAAGACATTTAATAAGAGTGTTTACTTCTACAAAGCACAGTAAGCTAAAACCGAGACACTATTTTATTACAGCCCAAACAGCATCATTAATAAAGACCTCAAAGAAAAATATTCTCTGTGGTTCGATGGTATGGGGAAAAAAATAGACTATGGCATCCAACAGGTCTAAGCTTATATACCAGCTATCACATATTTAATGTGAAAGAGTGATCTAATACCTCTGAGTCCTTGGGCTGTTCATGTAATGTTTCTAAGTCTTCAGTTTCTTCTTATGTAAAATGGGGGTAATGATTTCTGCTTCACTGGACGTTAAAGACTGATGACAGCATAGCATGAAAAGTATGAAGCATAGTGTCTGGAACATAATTTTCTGAGTGAATTCTAGTTTCCTTCCTGCTGGTTTCCTGGTAGCACAGGTATTACACTCAAAACTCATACTCTACTACTTCGGATAAACCATTACATTTTCTTACTTCTCCCAACCTGCATAATGAAACTTCAGCTTCCATCTGAGGATCGTGGAGGGTCCAGAGCTGAATGAAAAAAGCACTTCCTATGAGAAAGTAAGATATCTAAAAGAGTGTGTGCACGTGTGTCTGTGTGTCTGTGTGTGTGTGTGTGTGTGTGTGTGTGTGTGTTGGGATTTAAGTGAGGTGGGGAGGAACAGAAGTTAGTGTAAAGAAGTATTATGTGGCATAAAAAAGGAAGTTTCTATTGAAACTACACAGAAGAATTAAGGAGCATCATCAGGAGGACAAGGGACAAGGAGGAGGGCAGCAAGAACAGCATAATGACAAGAGTCTGGAGGAATCCCTTAATACTGATATGAATAATGATGAAAAACCAGTCATAGTCAATCAGGGTTTTGATACCTCATGTAATGTCTAAGAGCTTCTATGATTACTTTAGAGTTTCAAACCAAATATACTACTTTTTTCTAAATATTAAAAATAAACAACTCATGCACATCATATTACTCAGGCACATAAGCCTATTTATGTTTTGTAGAGAGAGATTGAGGTTGAGATGCAATTAAAACAACGAGAAACCATCTTTCTTCGATGAGAAACCAATTAAATTGGCAAACACAGAAAAAAGAACATTCAGTCCCTCGCATGAGTTTGGTGAGATGGAACTTGCCATTCCATAGTGACAGAGGTAGAGACTGGCACAAAATATCCAGAAATAAACTTGGCATTATATATCAATACATTTTAAAATGTTAATATGTCTACAATTCAATCCATTAACCTCACTTTACCAATGTCTCCTAAGGGACTAGTCAGATGCAACAAAATTTAATGAAAAAGGGATATTTAATTGCTGAACTTGAAAAGTGACACACCACACCTCCATTTTGGGCAGGGCCTCAGAAAGAAGAAAATTTTGAACTTTAAGTGAAAAGATCGATATAAATTTCTAAGGTATTGTATCTTGAGTAATTAAACCATAATCAGTACTATTTCATACCCACTGAAAATGGTTATATTAAAATTTCACATTATAAATAATGTGAAATAACCCTGCCCAGGTGGCTCAGTTGGTTAAGAGTCTGATGTTTGGTTTTGGCCCAGGTCATGATCTCAGGGGTGAGATGAAGCGACGGGTCAGGCTCTGTGCTCAGCACGGGGTCTGCTTGAGATGCTCTCTCTCTCTTCCTTTGCCCCCTACCCCTGCTCTCTCTCAAATAAATAAATAAATAAATAAATAAATAAATAAAATCTTTAACAAAACAATCCTGCCTATACTAAGTGTAAATGTGGGGAGAGAGGTGAGCCACCTGGAGCACTAGTACTCTTCCAGTGGCAGGTGTTCACTGATACAATTTCTTTGGGAGAAAACCTGTGTGGTAGGATCTACGGAAGCTGTGATAGCCCTTCAGTGTTGCTCTTCCATGTAACCACAACAGAACTGCACACATACATATTTTTGCCAAATATATGTGTGAATGTGCTCATAGCAGCATTATTGATAATAGTAAAATACTGGAAACAACTGCAATATCTATCAATAGTATAATCATAAATTGTGATGTACTCATACAAAGGAATATCACACAAGGTATATTCATGTAATAAGCTGTTGATTATGCAATTATATGGATGGATTTCACAATCTACCATTGAGTAAAAGAAGTTAGACACACAAAAATGTCATTTTGATTCAATTTATATAAAGTTTAAAAGCAAGCAAAACTAAAATACAATGTTGGAAGTTGCATAATGATTGGTATTGGGGAGTTGGGGGTCATGAGTGGAACTTGTGGAGGTTACCCTACTTCTAAGTGTATATGTCTTGAAAGATGTGGTGGCATTATATGGGCATATTTTCTACATGATAATTTACCAAATATTGGTGTACACATATATTTGTAAGTTTTTCTGTGTATACTATAATAGATAAATTAATGCTCTGGTAAATCACACATCATCCAGCTATTGGGAAAGTCTGCTGCTGACAGCTCACAGTTGAGTCCTTCCCTTAACATTGTACTTAGCTACAGATAACTCCCTTTTTAAAAATTACACCCCTTTCCAGGGCAAAGACCACATCCAATGACAAGATGATGCAAAGTTACAAAGGCTCAGTCCCCTTATCCCAAGTTGGGAACTCTTAAGGGTCATCCTAGGTCTACAGCTGCATTTTAACTGTGTTAAGGGTTGACTTCTGCCAGGCTATCTTACAATGAGTCCATTGCTGGTGGTAAGTGGAAAACAAATAGACTTTGCCATTTGACAACTGTTTAAATAGTCACAGTAGTGAACTAGGATGCAGTACTAGTAGAAGGAGACACACAAGCTATGTAATTATTTTTGGAGCTTAATGACATAAGGAAAATAGTAAGTATAAGAGTTATAAATTGGGTGTACTGTATTTGGAGCCATTTTTTTAATTGAAGAGAGAGAATTAGTATAGGCGATTATTTATCAACCCAAGGAAAAATCTGAATCTCAGAGCAATGCTTGGAAACATTTAAAGAGACTTTCATTCTTGCCACTGCAAGGCAGATAGACCACTAGGTTAAAATCTTATTCATTTAGACTACTGAAGCTTCAGAGAAGGTTGACTTTTCAGTCCCAGCAGGTCTCTTAAGCCAAAGTAGGGGCTTAGATTTGAAATAAAAATAATTGATTAGATATAGTTGGGAACCTTGAAGTTCCACTTTCCCCTAAACCTTCTTAGTTAGTGGAAGTAACTCAGACCTCTTTGTTAGGAGATATGATTCTGTTTTAGAGGAGGCTTTGCTTGGAGATCATGCAGAAGATTCCAATGAGTTAGATGCTTTCAAAATCATTGTTCCCACCTATGCACCCCCCCCATATCCCAAGGATCTACCCTTATCTCCCTCCAGGTAAACAGATCAATACTAAGGGTCAAATACCAGCACTGTCCAATGGGGAAGTGCTAAGGTAGCTAAGGGATGTTCAGTGGGTACCACAGGAGGCAAGAGAGTATGAATGGAACTGGATCCTGAAGGTGATGGAATAAGGGGTGCAGAACATAAAGCTGGATAACAGCCTTTATCAATGTGGAGCATTCCCCCATTAATACATGATTTAACACAACATCAAGGACCCAGGGAGACAGTGCTAGTACACTGCTAGAATGACAATTGGAAAGTTTGAAAAAGTGATGGCCCACACAAGTGAAGTGGAAATGCCAGAATTGTGTAACGCAGGAGGAAGGTATGAAATGACTTCAAGAAATGGGCAGTGATATATTTAAAATCAGAAAAACTACCAGAAAGCTATGAACTAAGAGAGAGCCAGAACCACAGTTCATTCACTAGAACAATAAGGATTACACTAGTGAGAAAGACGCTAGCATCACTTAGAAGCTTGGTATACTTCTCCTTTGTAGGTCAGGGCTGACTGTAGATGCTGTGACAGAACTGGTCTCTCTGACAGTGATAAGAACGAGCATATCTGAAGATAAAAGAGGCCAGGTAGTGGCACTTTACTGTCAAAGCAAGATGGGCACATTTAACACAATGAACAGCAAGGTGAAAGTGGCAGGCAGAGGAAGGCCTAACCTGCAGAGATCTAGGGAGATGGTGAATATAGCACAGGATTTCAAGAGATAACTTATATGAGAAGCTAACCAGGGTATCACTTAATTTCTAGAATCAAAAGAAATCAAGGATGAATGATCAAGAGACTGTATGCAACCACACCAATAAAATGTTGCTATCCCTTTCCCAGTTTCCAGACCTGAGTCAGGTGTCAGATCCAGAATCCATTGATTGAACGGAGTCTAGTCACAAGGAGGGACCAGGTAACACAACAGCAAGAGCCTCTGAAATTATCTACTTCCCCAGGAAATAATAGTAGATAAAAAACAAAAACAACAATAACACATTTTTAAGGAATGGATTACTTAGTATTATCCTCAAATATTTAAAGGTGATAGATGTGGTAGTCCTCACCAGATCCCCATATAATTCAGCAGTCTTAGTCCCTAAAAAAATTGAATAGGTTATTATGGATGACAGTAGCTTAATACAAATAGCTAGGTAGTAGCTCCAATTATACATGTGTCAATATGGTTTCTTTCATAGAGAAGATTAATTGAGCCTGGTACATGCAGGTACCGATTTGTCTAACAGTTTATTTTTCACACCTATTCAGAAGGATCATGAGAAATAGTTAACATCACAACAGCATATATTTATGTTTTTGTTATGAGCTATGTTAACTTTCCAAGGCAATTTGACCTTCTGGACATTCCCCAGATCATCAGTTTCAACCAGTACAGTATTTATATCTTATTGATAGGCAGATGAACAAGAAGTGGGAAATAAATTCAATGAAGATTCAAGAATCTGCTACATCAATTCAATCTTACAGATCCAGAAATCCAGGTAATACTGTGACATCCGATCTAAAGTATAAAACAATTAATTAGGTCTTACATATCCTACAGGTAAGAAACACAGTACTGGTAGGACTCCTTGGGTTTTGGATATAGCATATTCTTTTTAAAAACATAGAATTTATTTAGAGCAATTTTAGATTTACAACAAAATTAAGCAAAGTGTGCAGAGATTTCCTATATACCTCCTGTTCCCACACATGCATAGCCTCCTCTTTTCTCAACATCCCCCACCAGAGAGGTATGTTTGTTAAGTTGCTGAACCTACACTGACACGTCATTATCATCCAGGTCCACAGTTTACATTTCAGTTCACTCTTGGTGGTGTACATTCTATGGGTATAAAAAATGTATAATGACATGTATCTACCATTATAGTGTCATAAAAAGTGATTCGCTGCCCTAAAAATCTTTTGTGTTCTGCAAATTCATCCCTCCCTCCCCTTAATCCCTGGACAGCCACTGACATTTTACTGTCTCCATAGTTTTGCTTTTTCTAGAAATCCATATAGTTGGAACCATACAGTATGCAGATTTTTCAGATTGGCTTCTTCCACTTAGTAATATGCATTTACATTTCCTCTATGTCTTTCATGCTTTGATAGCTCATTTCTTTTTAGCACTGAATAATCTTACATTGGCTGGATGTACCACAGTTTATCCATTCACCTACTAAAGGACACCTTGGTTGTTTTCAAGTTTTGGCAATTAAGAATAAAGCTACTTATAAACACCATTTTTGTGAACACTAAGTTTTCAACTCCTTTGGGGAAATACTAAGAACCATGATTGCTGGATCGTATGGTAAGAGAACAATAAGAGTTTTGTAAGAAACTGCAAAATTGCCTTCCGAAGTGGCTGTGCCATTTTGCATTCTCATTAGGACTGCATCAGAGTCCTGTCACTTCACATCCTCACGAGTACTTGATGTTGTCAGTGTTCTATATTTTTGGCTAGTGACTACCATATTGGGCAGTACAGTGGGGGTATTTGTTGATGGAAATATATCAGATAGAGTTAAGATAGGCATAATAGTGAATCATAACGTAGGCCACTATGGTTCCAGAGCAAGGTCATGACATCTACAGAGAACCATATACCATTCCAAAAGTAACTCCTATCATACTATTCCACCTGATAGAGATGGAACAACAGACTGTGAAGCACCAAGATCACCTGGCCAAAGCTGCCTATCATTCATCAGATTCTGTCAGATCCAACATATCATAAAGTTTGGTGGGTCCAACAGCAATCCATAGTAAGATAGAAGTGACACATCTGGGATCATGCATGAACAGGGCCAGAGTGACCATGCAAGGTACACAAGTAGGTGGCCCATTATGTCATCCTCCATTGTTTCACCAGTTCCTCATGCTTAACTCACACTTATGATCATGTGAAAAATTGTTTATGGCCAGTTAATGGAGGAGGAAAATGGAGGATTTTGTTTATCCATGAATAGATTGGTTCAGCAGATCTATGTGACCTATTAACGGACTGCAAGTACATTATAGCCTCAGTCAAGGATGGTTCTGAATGATACCAGTGAGAAGGAGTCTTTCAATGGAAAGAGCTCTAGATGATCCATTTGGTCATTCACTTTGAGTGAGAAAAATGGCCTGAACAAAGAATCTGTATATGTGCATAAACAGAGTGAATAACCTGGCTGGATGGTCTGGGACCTGAAAGAAAAAAATTGGAGAATTGAAGTTTTGGGGAGAAGAATGTAGTTGTGTGTGTATATATTCATATATATATGAATAGGTACAAAATGTGAAGTTTTGTGAAACATATTAACATCCTTCAAGAGCATCCACTTTAAGTTTGGAATGCCCTGAAGAATCATCTTAGCTCAGGGCACCTTAAAGATTGGATGAAGTCTCACCTGCAATTACGAGTCAGTATCTCCTTCCAATTCTGCCTTATTTACTTCCCTACACATTTATCTCCCAAGAGCACTTTCCAAGAATTGTTTTGTAGGTAAGTCTCTACTTTAAGTCTATTTCCAGGAAACTCAAACTTATTCTTAGGGAAACAGACAAAATAAAAATATTATAAAGACAATGCTAAAACACATATAAAAGAAATTGTATAGAGGAGATATAAATAAATGGAAAGGTATTTCATTTTCAAAGATTGAAAACTTCAATATTAAAATGTCAATTATTTCCATCTTGATGTATAGATTCAATGTAATCCCAATCAAAATCCCAGTAAAGTATTTTGCTGATAATAATAAACTGATTATAAAATTTATATGAAAGGTAATTTTGGAGGAACTGGTGTGCCTTTTAATAAATAAATTAATATTTTTTACTCAGAGAAACATTTTATGATATATCTTTGAATGTTATTTTTCTTTCCTCTTTCAAGGATTCCAAAAACATGCATTTTTTATCTTCTTTGCTGTCTTCCATATTAAGCGTAGTCTCTATAACAATCTAAGTGGTTTTTTAAAAAGATTTTATTTACTTATTTGAGAGAGTGAGCAAGAGAGAGAGCATGAGCGGGGGGAGGAGCACAGGGAGAGGGAGAAGTAGACTCCCCACTCACCAGCCCCCACCCTCACCCCCAGCACTGCCTACGCTGGGCTGGATCCCAGGACCCTGTGATCATGACCTGAGCCGAAAGCAATGCTTAACTGACTGAGCCACCCAGGTGCCCCACAATTTAAGTGTTTTCACTTCACAGTTTCTTTTTGTGGGACTTGCTTATTTCTGTTCCTTAAGTCTCTGTTTGTGTTTTCAGTCAGTTTTTAAATTTAATTTTTATTGCTTTTAATACTGCTTTCTGGCTGGAGGTTTTCTATTTATTTCCATTTATTTCTTGAGCTCTTCTTTCGTTGTCTTTTAACTTTTAACAACTCTAACTCTTGATTTATTTTGAGTTTTTCTTTTTTTTAAGGAGGTATGTGTTTATTCTTCTATTACCGTAGTAACAAATTACCACACCTTAAAACAAGAGACATCTATTCTTTCATAACTCTGGAGTCCAAAAGCTTAAAATCAAGATTTTGGTGGCGCCATGCTGGTTCTCTTGCCTTGTGGGGAGAATGCTTCGTTGCTGCTTCTAGTCTCTGGCGGCTGCTGGCCTGCCTTGGCTTCCCTTGCCTCACAGTTTCATCTCTGCCTCCATCTTCACACCACCTTATTCTCTCTGTGTTTCAATATTCCTTCTGTCTCTCTCTTATGAGAATACATCTGATTGCATGTAGGACCCACTTAGGTAATTTAGGGTAAATTCTTTCTCTCAAGATCCTTAACTTGATCACATATTTTGCTATATAAGTTCATAATCACAGATTCCAAAGGTTAGAAGATGAACAAATCTTTTGAGGGGGCACTATTCAGCCCACTACAAACATTTATGTTATTTGTCAACTCTCATGAAGCTTAGTGATGGGTTGAGATGCAAGAAAGACCACAAATGGACAAATAAAAAAATACATCAGCTAGTGACCAGTGAGATGATTAAAACAAAATTATGTTACAGAGAGTCCTTAAGTAACTATTGTATATTAGTTGTTCTAGAAAGTCCTCTCTGAGTTAGTAATAGCTCCACAATAATCTAAATGACAAGAAAGAATCAGTTTAAATAATGAGAGGATGGGCATACAGCCAAAGGGAAGAGTTAGGGTAAAGTCTCTAAAGGTAGAACAGATTAGCCATACTAAAATAATAGAAAAGCAAAACCCTATAGCTAGAACATAACAGCTGAAGTAAAGCAGATATGCTTGAAGATGCAGACGTGAACCAAATAATATAGGGCTTTCTTGTTTTATTTGTTCATTTTTGTCTTTTTCTGTTTTTATGTTAATTCCATTATAATGAACATACAGTGTTGTATTAGTTTCAGGTATACAGTTTAGTGAGTCAACAATTCTATACATTCTATACATTACAATTTAGTGATTCAACAATTCTATACATTACTCAGTGCTCATCATGATAAATGTACTCTTAATTCCCTTCATCTGTTTCACCCATTCCCACACCCACCTCCTCTCTGGTAACCACCAGTTTGTTCTCTATGTTTAAGAGTCTGGTTTTCTTTCTGTTTGCCTCTTTTTTTCCTTGTTCATTTGTTTTGTTTCTTAAATTCCACGTATGAGTGGAATCATATGGTATTTGTCTTTCTTTGACTGATTTATTACACTTAGCATTTTACCCCCTACATCCATCTTTGTCATTGCAAATGGAAAGATTTCATTCTTTTTTATGGATGACTTGTATTCCATTGTATACATGTATAACACATCTTCTTTACCCATTCATCTCTCAATGGACACTTGGTTTGCTTACATAATTTAGCTATTGTAAATAATGCTGCAATAAACATAAGGGTGCATATGTCTTTTCAAATTAGTATCTTCATATTCTTTGGGTAAACACCAGTAGTGGAATTACTGGGTCTTACGTAATTCTATTTTTAATATTTTGAAAAACCTCCATACTGTTTTCCAGAGTAGCTGCTCAAGTTTGTAGTTCCACCAACAGTGCACATGGTTCCTTTCCTTCCACATCCTTGTCATCACTTGTGGTTTCTTCTGTTTTTTATTTTAGCCATTCTGACAGGTGTGAGGTGATAGCTCATTGTGGTTTTGATTTTCATTTCCATAATGATGAGTGTGTTTGTCTGTTGACCATCTCTATATTTTCTTTGGAAAAAATGTCTGTTCATGTCTATTGCTCA
The DNA here is from genome assembly GCF_024610735.1 of Ursus americanus. NCBI lineage: Eukaryota > Metazoa > Chordata > Mammalia > Carnivora > Ursidae > Ursus > Ursus americanus. The sequence continues at coordinate 7,156,294 of NC_142155.1, read as the reverse complement.
TTTTTAATTTTTTATTTTTTAGTGTTGAGTTGTATAAGTTCTTTCCATATTTTGGATACTAAAGCTTTATCAAACATGTCATTTGCAAATATCTTCTTCCATTCAGTAGGTTGTATTTTGGTTTTGTTGATTATTTCCTTTGCTGTGCAGAAGCTCTTTATTTTGATGAAGGCCCAATAATTTATTTTTGCTTTTGTTGAGAATGTTTGCTGATAGAATTTGAACGCCAAGATCCTGATTCATAGTATAGTTAAGAGCAGAGAGTTGCTCAAGTTTAGTGAGCTAGAAGGGACAAAATGGAATATATATATATATATATATATATATATATATATATATTTTTTTTTTTGGAAAAATAAAGAATCTACCAGAGGCTGTTGTGTGTGCTTTAGGTAAAGAAGGAAACTCAAAGGCAGTGAAGCATCAGTGGTATTAAAATAGTCTATGAAAACAGAATGCAGACTTGAATTAAAGAAGCAGTGGTAGGAATAAAAAGAAAAGGGTAAATGGAAAGAGATAACTTCAGATCTACAGGACCAGATGACTAAATGATGAAAATGGAGGACTACAGGATACCTCAAATATTTAATGCTTAGTTGTCTGGAGGAATTATAGTGTAATTAATAAAAATAATAATCAGAAAACTGTAGCATGCATTTCTATATATTGATTTTATCCCTTCATATAATGGTGCTTCTGTGTTTCTCTCTAGCTGTATTTATACTCCTCTACTCCTTAGCATGCCTCAAATATACAGAAAACATGTTCACTTGTGCCTCATGACCTTTGCACATGCTGTTTCCTCTGCCAAGATCTCTTTTTCCTAATCGACCCACAGCCCCATTTTATCTATATTACTCTGATTAATGTTTTTAAAGATTTTATTTATTTATTTGACAGAAAGACAGAGAGAGTGAGAGAGAGAACAGGCAGGGGGAGTGGCAGGCAGAAGGAGAGGGAGAAGCAGGCTCCCCAATGAACAGGTAGCCCACTGCGGGGCTCAATCCCAGGACCCTGGGATTATGACCTGAGCCAAAAGCAGATGCTTAACTGCCTGAGCCACCCAGGTGCCCCAACTCTGATTATTTTTATGATTTTGGATAAAATGTAACTTTCTTGAGAAAGTCTTCTCTGACTCCTTAATTCAGTCAATAAATATTTATTGAGTGACATGTATGCCAGACACTGTTCTAGAAAGACTTAGAGAAGAGCATTTGAGACAGAGATAACAGCAATTGCAAAAGCTTTGATGGAGGAGAGTGCTTGGCATGCTGGAGAAATAGCAAGGACTAAGGAAGAGGGAGTAAGGTAGGGAATGATATCAAAGGGATGATGGAAAAGAAAGCTTATTTATGGTCTTATAGATCAGTAAGAGTGCTTTAGCTTTTGCTAATGGTGCAGTGAGCAGTCTCTGAAGGATTTGGAGTGGAGGACTGAAGTTTTCCAACTTATGTTTAAAAGCCGAGAATTACTTGGCTCTGGAAAGATAGGAATGAGGTCAGAAGGAGGGGAGATTAATTAAGAGGCTGTCTCAGTTTTTCAAGTAAAATATAACAATGGCTTGGAGTTGGTAAGATGGGGCTACATTCTGAATAGATTTTCAAACAAAACTCACATGATCTTCTGATGGCTTATAATGGGGAGTAAAAGAGAAGTCAAGAATGGATTCAAAGTTTCTGTCTTGAGAGACAAGAATAAGAGATCTTTCACTGAGATGGAAAAGAATGTAGGAGAAGCTGTATGGGAAAACAAGTAGTTCAGTTTTGAGCATGTTATATGTATGATCTTTATTAGACATTCAAGCATGAATCCTGAGTAGGCAGTGAGATAAACAAGCTTGGAATTCACGGTAGACTTCTATCCTGAAAATATAAATGTATGAGCCTCATGACAGTATGAGGGCTGTTATGTTGTCTCTCAGATCCAATTCAAGCTTCGAACCTCTCTGTGATTCTGTAGCCGGGACTCCAGAAACTTCATTCCACCTTTGACAGCTGAATCTCTGATAATTTCTATAAATAACTGAGTTCATCCTCGTACATATGAGTGCGATATTCCCCATAAATTCCAGGTGTGTGGGAAACTTTAAAGAGCTGAATTATGCTGCCTAGTGTTTTTTCCACATTTATGTCATCATAACTGGTCCAACATATTTTCACCTCTACCACCTGGTGCATGTGCTCAGTGTGCATCACCTGCTACCCCAATATGCTCAGGGAATCAGACCTCTGGCTCTCCCATTTACTTAAGGGAATTATGAGTATCTTGAGCCCTTTGGCGGTTCTCGTTCCCTCCCTCATAGTTAGGACATGGACTTGACTCTGTTTCGGTCTAGAGGACTCCATCTGAGTTCTGCCTGTGGCTTTCAGGGAAGGACTTACTTTTTCAGGGATGTAGTTTGTTTCATATGATGCTGTTGATGAGTTTTTCCGGTCTCCAATTCAACAAACACTGCCTGCCTCACAGTGCACTGGTTTGTTCAATAAAGGCCTTTTTGTTTAAGCCACCATTTAAAAAGAAAGAAGGAAGGAAGGAAGGAAGGAAGGAAGGAAGGAAGGAAGGAAGGAAGGAAAGAAAAGAAAAGAAAAGAAAGAAAGAAAGAAAGAAAGAAAGAAAGAAAGAAAGAAAGAAAGAAAGAAAGAAAGAAAGAAAAGAAGGAAGGAAGGAAGGGTGCTAGTGGGTCACTGGAAGGTAGGAGGATGGGAAAGGGACTTGCACTTTTCTACTTCGTCTGATGTTTCTGTCAGCACTCCTCCCTCCAAAACCAGCAATTGCTCTTCACCCCAAAAGCATTGGTTCATTTCAGTAGCAATTAGTTCCAGACTCCATTTTCCTTCTTCATTCACAAAAACATCTTCATTCTACCTCTTTAGAGGTTAAAACACCAAAAATAAAGCAGTAGCCTCCTCCTGCGAGAGGCCTAAGTCCCAGCACCACAAGTCCAAGCATCAGGCCTATTGAAGTCTATCCCTCCACCTTTGTATTCTAAACACCTAGCAGACTGCCTGGTACAGAGCATGAAATAAATCAATGAATGAATGGGGAATGGATGTGAAGTCTGCATTAAACACAATGTATCTTACTTAGCCAAATACCAAGCATTCTAGAAATGATAGAAAGAGATATTAAATTCATATTTTCTTTTCTTTGCTTTTCTATTCTCACCAAATGATCCCACCATGTAAGTAATTGCTCAAGGCAGAAACTTGACAGTCTTTTAATTCTCTACTTTCCCTCACATCTCACAGCCAGTCCATTTGCAGATTTTGCAGATTCAGCTTGCAGATAAATATCAAATCAGTCAGTCAACTTATCTTCACTGCCATTGCACTACTCACTCTAGTCTGGGATGATGTAATTTAACTCCCTAGTAGTCTCTTTGCTTCCATCCTGGCCTCCATTTTGACAGTTGATTTTTCACTGTGGTTTTGCATCTTGTCACCTCTCTTCAATGTCTCCCCACACATGCCTTTCTTACTTCCTAGAACAGTGTTCTCCTTCCCATCTCAGGATATTTTCATAAGCTACTCTCCCTCTTCTGTCCTCATACCACTTTGTGTCCCTAACACTTACTGATGTTTCATATCTTAGGTTAAAAGTCACTTTCTCCAGCCAAGGAAACAGTCAAAAAAACTAAGAGGCAGTCCACGGAATGGGAGAAGATATTTGCAAATGACACTACAGATAAAAGACTAGTATCCAAGATCTACAAAGAACTTCTCAAACTCAGTACACGAGAAACAAATAAACAAATCAAAAAATGGGCAGAAGATATGAACAGACACTTTTCCAATGATGACATACAAATGGCTAACAGACACATGAAAAAATGTTCAAAATCATTAGCCAACAGGGAAATTCAAATCAAAACCACACTAAGATCCCACCTTACGCCAGTTAGAATGGCAAAAATTGACAAGGCAGGAAACAACAATTGCTGGAGAGGATGTGGAGAAAGGGGATCCCTCCTACATTTTTGTGGGAATGCAAGTTGGTGCAGCCACTCTGGAAAACAGTGTGGAGGTCCCTTAAAAAGTTAAAAATAGAGCTACCCTATGATCCAGCCATTGCACTACTGGGTGTTTACCCCAAAGATACAGACGTAGTGAAGAGAAGGGCCATATGCACCCCCATGTTCATAGCAGCATTGTCCACAATAGCTAAATCGTGGAAGGAGCCGAGATGCCCTTCAACAGATGACTGGATTAAGAAGTTGTGGTCCATATATACAATGGAATATTACTCAGCCATCAAAAAGAACAATTTCTCAACATTTGCTGCAACATGGACGGCACTGGAGGAGATAATGCTAAGTGAAATAAGTCAAGCAGAGAAAGATAATTATCATATGGTTTCTCTCATCTATGGAACATAACAACTAGGAAGATCGGTAGGGGAAGAAAAGGATAAAGAAAGGGGGGTAATCGGAAGGGGGAATGAAGCATGAGAGACTATGGACTCTGAGAAACAAACTGAGGGCTTCAGAGGGGAGGGGGGTGGGGGACTGGGATAGACCGGTGATGGGTAGTAAGGAGGGCACGTATTGCAGGGTGCACTGGGTGTTATACGCAACTAATGAATCATCAAATTTTATATCAAAAACCAGGGATGTACTGTATGGTGACTAACATAATAAAAAAACATTAAAAAAAAGGTCACTTTCTCTTTAGACTTTTTCACTCTCTCGTCAAGTACTATTATTATATTCTCTTATGTCATTATAATTCTTCTTCAGAGCATCTACGTCAATTTAAATTCATTAGTTTTATCGTTATGCGCCTATTGTCATACTATGCCTTTCCACCCTCCTTTCTACAATCAGGATAAAATTAGTGCCCACTAATTAAGGTTTGTGAGAATTTAATAAAATACATGTAAATCACTTAAAATCATGCCTCATTCATTGTAAATACTCAATAATGTTGGTTATCAATATTACTAGGCTTTAAATTCCTTGAGGGATTTAAGTAACTTAAGGAACTTATGAATTTGGAAGAGGAGACAAATTTAGTCCATGGCATTCTGGGATTGGCCACTAAAATCCATGTCCTTTTTACATGCAAAATGCACTCAATTATCCCATTTCAACAGCCCTAAACGTCTTAACTCATTCCAGCATCAACTCTAAAGTTTGAAGTCCAATTTCTCATTTAAATATCACCTAAATCAAGTATGGCTCATGGAAGCAAAACCACACTGCTCTCTGCAAGGGTCCTGTCTATGCAGTTCTGCTATGTGGAGGTTCTGTCCTTTGAAACCCAAGTGGTAGCATCTTACCTTTCAACACACACAACTGCCACCCACACTCACATGCCATAAGCTTGGGACCTATGATGGGAGTAGCAACCCTAATAACTTCTGAATCACCTTTGGGGTACTCCTTTCCCTTTCCTGAAGAATAGTCCATGTTCACAGTTTTCATTTAATTCTGTTTTCTCTGTTTCCTTTACCCCCCCTCCCCGGTAGTATTACTGCTGGTATAATCCCATCTCTATTCCTGGCTTCTGTGGATACGGTTGATAAGGTCCATAGGTTATGCCCACCCTAATCTCTGGATCAAATGTTTGGTACTCACACTCTCAGTGTTCTCTGCTGAACATGCTTTCTCATTTCTTGCAATTTGAACAGGCTGAGAATTTTCCATATCTTTAAATTCTGGTTCTTTTTTGCTTAACAATTTCTTCGTTCATCCACTTCTCTTCTAGCATTCTACTATAACCAGGTTGTTCTTTCAATACTACTATGAATCTGCTTGGCAAAATATCCAATTTCATTACTCAGAAGTTCTACCTTCCACAAAATACTAGAACACAGTCCAGTCAAATTCTTTGCCACTTTATAACAGAGATAGCTTTTTCTCCAGTTTTCAATAACATGCTCCTCATATTTATCTGAAACCTCACAGAATGGCCGTACTTCTAGCATGTGTTTCAAAACTCTTCTACTCCACCCATTACCCAGTTTAAAAGCCATTTCCACATGCTTAGGTACTTGTTACAGCATCACACTCTGCTTTTCAGTACCAAAATTTGTCTTAGTCAGCTTGAACTGTGATAACAAAATATCATAGACTGGGTGACTAAACAATAGGAATTTATTTCTTACAGTTCTGTAGCCTGGAAGTCCAAGACCAAGATGACAACAGGGTTGGTGTCTGGTGATCACTCTTTCCTCGGGTTGCAAATGGCCGCTTTCTTACTGCCCTCGCATGGATTTTCTTTGCTGTGTGGGGAGGAAAAAGAGAGGAGGCGAGCTCTTTGATGTCTCTTCTTATAAGGGCACTAATCCCTTCATGAAGGCGCCACCCTCAGGACCTCATATAAACCTAATTACCATCCACAGGCCTGATCTCCAAATACTATCACACTGTAGGTCAGGGCTACAATATATGAATTTTAGGAAAACACAATTCAATCCAGAGTAGTAAGTCTGACTTATTCAAGACGATATTTCAGTGTCTAGCACAGTGGCTGGAACATTTTAGTAATAAATACATGTTGAAAGAACATATGTACATGAGTGAGTAAATTAATGGATTGCTATTGCCATTAGAGAAGAGAAAGAAGGGAAAGGCTCAAGGGTGGAATGCTGAGGAACACTTATAATAAGAGAAAAATAAGAAGAAAAAAAGCCAGAGAAAAGAAAGGTCAGGAAGGGAAAAAGCAAGACCATGAAATGTCTTGGAAAACAAGACATGGGGAGATTTAAATGAGGATCACTCAACTGTGTTATAACACAAATAGACTGACATTAGCATTTCTCACTGATTCTTATAAAAATGGTATCAATTCAGATTAGCAAAAGGCCAGGGGTTTGATGCTCAAAATAAATTATCTTAGAAATAAGGTTATTAGTAAACAATCATTTTAATTAAAATGGAAAACAAATCATAGCATAAGTAATATATTTTGTCAGGATACTAAAACCCACTGACATCAAAGACATTGTCATTATGATAATAGCAGGTGTTTCTTAACTATTTTGTCTGCTTGTGTGAGAGAAATGTTTACTTTTGCAAAGTAAACTCAGAAGAACTATATAGAACTACATAAAGAAGACTGGATAAACTGATTTATAGCTTCCTTTGGTTCATTTAACAACATATGGGTATGTTTTCTATGTTATCACCTAATTTTTCACATCATTTTCAATAACTGCATCACACTGCATCTTAAACATAAATAAATATTATTAGTCAATTTTTGTTAAACAAATGCTTCAAATGAATTGCAATTATAAACCTTTCTGGGTCTAACATGATAAAGATTTTTAGTTGTTTTTGTTTTTGTTTTTTTGTTTTTTTGTTTTTTTTAGAGAAAGAGTGGGAGAGGATGGGGGGCACAGAAGGAGAGGGAGAGAGAGAGAGTCTTCCAGTGTGGAACCTGGAGCCCACTTGATCTCATGACCTGAGATCATGACCTGAGCCAAAATCAGGAGTTGGATGCTTAACTGACCGCACCACCCAGGTACCCATATGCTTAGAATTGCTTTTTAAAGTTCAGTGGTTGGATCAATAGGGAAACATGTTTTTAAAGTGTTTGACTTAACTTCTTCAAGCAGTGAAAAAGAATACTAGTATCCCTACATCATCATCAACATGGGTTTTATCATTCTTTTTCTTCTTTTTTTTATGGTACAGGCAAAATTTGTCACTGTGTGGTTTCAGTTTTCATTTACATAACCAATGATGAGTTAATATTAAACAGCATTAGAATGACAATATATGTGCATTTAGGATTCATTGGGTGGAGAAGAGTAAATACATTCGTTGAATTATGTATCCGTTAATTATTTACTAAACTTCTCCTATGCTCTAAGTTCTGTTTTAGATACAGAGATAGGTAAACAAAACTGACCAAAGTCATGCTGTCAGGAAACATATATTGTAGTGGATGAAAAAAAGATAATAGAAAAAATAATTAAGTTTAAAAGTCAAAAACCCTAAGGAGAAAAGTAAACCAGAAGAGGAGGCATAGATAATTTGAGAGGCCAGTTTTAACTTAGGTATTCAGAGATGACCTCACCAAGGTGGCATTATTTATATAAAGACACAGAGGAGGTGAGAAAGTGGCTTTATATGTAAGAAGGGGAAGATTGTGGCAGGCAAAGGAATGAGAATTGCCAAAAGCAGGAGGCAAGTCTTCCATCTTTCTAATGTTCTAGAACCAGCGGGGAGACCACTGTGGCTGAGACAGAGGGAGTGAGGTGAGCAGTGGAAGGCAAGGTCAGAAAGGTTTCAGGAGCTAAAAGCAGATCATAGTCTTTCAGGCTTTTCTAGGAACTTTGGCTTCTTAATCAAGTCAGATGGGAATACACAGGAAGTTTTGAGGAGAGGAAAGAGATCAACTGACTTGAATTCAATCATTCTGGCTGCTCGGTGGCTGAACTGGGGACCAGAATGGGAGACGAGAGTCCAGGAAGGGTGCTGTTGCAGTGATCCCTATGAGAGATGATGGTGGCAGGAGAGGTAGTGAGTAAGAGTAAAATTCTTGGATATATTTTGAAAGGATTTTCTGGAGGATTTGCTGTGTGTTGTGAGACAGAAAATTCAGGAGTAATTTTAGAATTTCTAGATTGAGCATGAAAAGACCCTTAAATGAGATAGGGAAGACTGTGGGAAAGGCAGGTTTGGTGGAGGGGAAAGATCAGGAATTTGCTTTTGGAGACATTAAGTGTGAAATGCCTGCTAGACACTCAAGTTAAGATGTGAAGGAGGCAGTTGGATATACAAGTGGACAGTTAGACAAATTCAGGGTGGAGATATAAATTTGGGAGTCAGAAGTTTGAATGGTAAATCTAAAATGAATTTAAAAATGAGCAAGTGAGAGATACACAAATCTTCAAGACCTGCAAATAGTTTTTCAGTTTTAAACTAGAAAACAGTAAGTCTACAGGTAATCACAGCATGAAAAAATACTACAGAATTTTTTATTCACATTAACATATTTTTAACATTATTATAGAGGACCCTGTAATTGTTTAAAAAATAATAAATGTATCTAGGTGCATAGAAATGTTGAGAGTAGTTCTCGAAAACATAATTCCATAGGATATTATATAGGCATACATATCAAGAAAATATCTAGGATTAATGAAACTTGGTTAAATAGGGAATGAAAGTAATTCATAATTATGATACAATGTACACAAGTTTCTGAGAATGCTTTTGAAAATTATTTAGCAATCAGATTAAAGTCTTTAAAACATCATCTCTCTTATAAAGTAAATCTGCTAACTGAGAAATTTAGAATACCATGTAGTAATTAAAAAGATGATTTAGATTTAATGTGTTAACATTCAAGGATCACCAAGGAATGTCGGGTTTAAAAAAGTTGTGGAACAGATTATATCATGGATCAGTTTATATTAACATATTTACCTATGTGCATATATAGAAAAAAAGTCTAAAGATTACTCACCAAATAATAAAGTAAAATTGGCTAAGGACAGGAGATAGGGGTGGTGAGAGATGGTAAGTAGAGGAATGAAAGAGGAGTATAGCTTTTTAACCAATATTCTTTGGTATTTTTTTAAGTTAATTTATTTTTAGTAATCTCTACACCCAATGTGGGCCTCAACCTCATGACCCCAAGATGAAGGGCCTCGCTCTCTTCTGACTGATTCTGCCAGGTGCCCTGGTTTTTGTATTTTTATAAGAACATATGTTCACATATAATATGTATAATAAAATAAATGATTTCATTTTTATTCTAGAAAACATGTAGTAATGCTAAACATTCTTATTACATTGTTAGTTTTTAAAGTATAAGATCAAATATTAATATCAAATTTAATATATACATAAAAGTGGAAATATTAGAAATATCTGTGTCTGAGTAGTATGATCATAAGAGTTTTCTATCTACCTATTTTCCTAAATTTTGCATCTCTATGGTATTAGAATAATGCATACATTAAAGTAGTCCTCTTTATTGAAATATATAATAAATAAACATAATGAATGTTAATTAATTAAATGCACCCTCTCGGAGTTGTGACAAAGTGCTGATTTTCTGTATTTTAAGAGTAATATTGAGCTGAAATTTTTCTAAAAATGTATTTTTAAACTTCTTGACAGAAATTCATCATAATAACTCAGGTATTCTGATTAAACAGCAGGATTTCACAATCAATGGCATTAGCTTAGGATAAAATAATTTCACATGATATAGACTCCTATTGTAAAGTTCCATGTATCCTATCAAAAGGTTTATTATGTAATATAATATACACGTAAAAATGAAAAACTTTGTTAAATGAAAATATTCATTCTTGATTTTAAAACTCAACATCAAAGAGAAGAATTTTTGCTGATAAGAAGACTAATATTTCTGAATATCAGGCATTCAAAATTATAGTTAAAATGGTAAAATGTTACAGACATTCATAGTAAAATGCCTAAGGAAAAAACCCACAATATTAACTCTGATTATTCGTCATTATTATTCCCGAAAGGTTTGTTATTTATTTATTTATTTATTTATTTATTTATTTATTTATTTATTTGACACAGAGAGAGACTGCCAGCAAGAGAGGGAACACAAGCAGGGGGAGTGGGAGAGGAAGAAGCAGGCTCCCAGCAGAGCACGGAGCCCGATGTGGGGCTAGATCCCAGGACCCTGGGATCATGACCTGAGCCGAAGGCAGACGCTTAACGACTGAGCCACCCAGGTGCCCCTACTCCCAAAGGTTTTGACCAAAAAAACAAGACTGGAAATAAAACAAATAGTACATCATCTTAAAGGCTGAAAAAAAAGCCCTTCTAGACAATGTAATAGCAAGACTACAAAGCAGAAGAAAATCAGCTTATATACTACTGAAATAAGATGGTTTAATAAATGTATTAAATATCATATCAATGTGTGAAAATTAATAGCATCATTATATGTACTGCAATAACCATTTGGAAAACAAAAAGGAGAAAAGATCCCATTCACAATAGCAACATAGCTGTGAGACAGCTGGCAATAACCTGCTCACATATTCTGACAGCACTTTATGAAGAAAAGTATAAAAGTACATGTTTAGAAAAAAAAAGAAGACACAATAAATTGAAAGGCCTACGTGCTCCTAAATAGAAAGAACGACTATTGCAAAGATGTCAGTTCTTTCCAAATTAATTTATAGATTTAGCAGTAGTTGTAAAAACAATATTCTGAAACTCATGTGGAAATAAAAATGTTTGAGAATAGCTAAAACATTTTTGAGGAAAAATAGATTGATATTAGAAAACCAATTCTATAATAAAATTAAAACTTATTATAAAACTAAAGCAATTCTATCAGTGTCCTTCTCCATATTAGAGATACTGATGAATAATGAGGAGTGAAGCCCCTAATTTTTTTTTTTTACTAACACTAGTGTCATGGGTAAAATTGCACCACACTCCCCCCCCCAAAAAGGTATATTGAAGTATTAACGCCTAATACCTCAAAATGGGACCTTGTTTTGAAATAAGATCTTTATAGAATGATCAAGTTAAAATTAGGTCATTAGGGTGAGTCCTAATCCAAAAAAATACTCAGTAAGTAAAAATATATGTGCAGACCTAGACATAAAAGGAAGGAAGATGATGTGAAGACAGGAATAGCACAATGTGAAGATTGGATTGGATTGGAAGATTGAAGCAAGGTATCCATAAGCCGAGAAATACCAGAGTGCAGGCAGAACATCAAAAGCCAGGAAAAGGAAAGGAATGATTCTACCTTACAGTTTTCAGAAGGAGCATGGTGATTTTGAACTTACAGGCTTCAGATCTCTGTCACGATAAATTTCTGTTCTTTTAAGCCACTCATTTTGTTGTACTTTGTATGGCAGCCTTAAGAAACTAATGTATTTAGTATAGATTATAATTTTATATTATATAAGGATGACACCAAGTATTGGGAAGGAAAAGAAAGATTACCCATAAACAGTATTGGGAAAATTGGTTAGTTTCCTAGAAATAATACCCCAGTGGATTTAAAAATAATGGGAACATGAAAAGTATAAAATTCTAATGTGGAATAACAAATACATGAATTGGAGAACATTACTAAAGCTTTCAATCAAAGGGAAAAATCATAATGAAAATGTTACGTTAAAGCATATGAAATTGCCATTTTGTGGGTCAAAAATGGTCAAATGTTGGTTGCTACATATACTTCAATTGAAAATATTTGATCACATTAAAAAGTAAAACTCTTGTTTGTCAAAAACACCATAAACAAAAACAAAGTCCAATAACAGACTGGAAATGGGCTGACAACAGGTCATACTGGAGAGAGAATATGAATTGGGAGTCGGACCTCAAATTCCTGCATCACCAAAACTATAAAAATTACTTAATATATAGATTTCAGTTTCTTCCTGTTAAGATGGTGATCAGAAAATAAAACCTTCCATGTTGTTTTAGCAATTAGATATAAGGAAAATATCACAAACTAAATATAAAGTATTTTAAAAATATCAGACATCCACTAAATTTTATTACTAACATAGGTGAATACGTATGGAAAACATATATATATGTATATGCATGTATCATTTACATATGCATATAGTTTTAAATAGAGCAATAATTAAAACTATAAACTTCAATAGATCAAACAATAAATACAGAAAATAGGAACAGACATTTGGCATAAGAGGAAAACAAATCACTAACACATATGAAAATATATTTGTTTCTCCATTATTAAAAAATGACATATTTTCAAATTATTATATTTTCAAATTATTATATCTTTTAAAATATTTTATTTATTTATTTGAGAGAGATAGAGAGTGTGTGTATGGGGAGGGAGAGAAAGATTTCAAGCAGACTCTCCACTGAGTGCAGAGCCCCACACGGGGCTAGATCCCACAACCTGAGATCGTGACCTGAGCCAAAATCAAGATTTGGATGCATAACCAACTGAGCTACCCAGGGGCCCCTCAAATTGTTATAGCTTTTTCAATTTATTTTTATTTTTTAAGATTTATTATTTTTTTAAATTTTTTCAAAGATTTTTAAAAACGTATTTATTTGACAGAGAGAGAGAGAGAGATTGAGCAAGCACAAGCAGAGGGAGTGGCAGGCAGAGGGAGAGGGTGAAGCAGGCTTTCTGCTGAGCAGGGAGCCTGATGTGGGGCTTAGTCCCAGGACCCTGAGATCATGACCTGAGCCAAAGGCAGATGCTTAATGGACTGAGCCACCCAAGCGCCCCAAAGATTTATTTATTTATTTTAGAGAGAGAGAGCATGAGTGGGAGGGACAGAGGGAGAGAGAGAGAGAGAGAAACTCAAGCAGACTGAACATGGAGACTGACTCAGGGCTCAATCATGACCCTGAGATCATGACCTGACCTGAATCCAAGAGTCAGACACTTAACTTACTGCTCCACCAAGACACCCCAGCTTTTTTTTTAAAGTACCTTTCCTAGCTAGATTGTAGTAAAATAACCATTTATAAGGAAAATAAAAGTATAAATTAGTACAATTATAATTAGAACAAAATTGGTAAAAGTATAAATTAGCATAAAATATTCAAATGGCAATTTGAAAATCTGTATAAACTGCTTACAAAATTTGCTAATGAAGTTACCAATAACTATATAAACTTTAAAAAGGAATGTTCCAAGGTTTTCATATTGTTAATCCAAGAATTTTTGCTAAGAATTTCATGGATATAAACTTGATAGATAAATGACTTCTTTATAAAAGTGCTAATTATTGACTTATTTATTATAATAAATCATTGTCCAACCAGAGAGTTAAGCAAAGTGAGGTATATCTATGAAATAGAATACTATGCAGCCAATGAATTTAATTGTTCTTTCAAAAAAATTTTATTATCCACTATGCACCAGGGACTGTCCTTGGCTCTGTTACTTTAAGCAGTGAACAAAACAAAAAAAAAAAACCTCTGTTCTCCTAGAGTTTTGTTGTGTGTGTGTGTATGAGAGAAAGAAAGAGGGTGGGTGAGGGAAAATAGACAATAAGAAAATGAATATATATGACAAGAAACATGGGAAGCTAGAGGGGTGAGGCTTTATTTCAGTATGTTGGTCAGTAATGTCCTTTCCTATAAGGTATATTAAACAGGCTTTTGGGGCGCCTGGGTGGCTCAGTCGTTAAGCGTCTGCCTCCAGCTCAGGGCGTGATCCCGGAGCTCTGGGATCCAGCCCCAGGTAGGGCTCTTCCGCTGGGAGCCTGCTTCTTCCTCTCCCACTCCCCCTGCTTGTGTTTCCTCTCTCGCTGGCTGTCTCTCGCTGTCAAATAAATAAATAAAATCTTAAAAAAAAAAAAAAAAGGCTCTTGAATGATTGAAGAAGGAAACAACACACACTAAAAGGAAGGTGTTGTGGGCAGAAGGATGACAAAGACAAAGACCCCACAAGAGGCATGCTTGGCATGTCTGAAGAGGATCAAGGAGGCCTGTGTGGCTAGAGTGGAATGAGTGAGAGAATGGGGGGAGATGAGTTCCTAAGGTGAGCCAAGATTGTTCAGTCCATGGCAAGTAAGATAAAATCCACTGGTGAATAATTTTCAGTCATAAGAATAATACAATATTAAGGAAAAACCTTGAAGATATGAAACCAAATGTAAAAAATAATCAGAATACATATAAAGAAAATTATTTCAATTATGTGTATGTATACGGAAAAGAGCCATGAAATAAATATGCTAAAAGGTATCAGGAGTTTTGAATGGTGAAGAGAAAAAGGGTGCTTTTTCGTTCACGTGCTGCTAAATTTTCCAAAATTTTGTGTAAAGAAAGGAAAATTGTTATAATTGAAAGAATATGCTTAAAAAAGAAATGTACATCCATGCATAGTAAATAACGTTTATAAAGTTTAGAGGAAATTTTATCAACTTGATTCTTTAATCATTTATCTCTCAATCCTCAAGAATCATCTGTTATAGATTGCCACATATTATTTTCATTACTTTTTGTCTTATATTTTTCTTATTTCTATGTATTTTTACCTTTCCTCCTCAACAACTTCTGTGCATGGTTTAATAATGTCAGATCACAATAAATGATATAGGGCTTAAAAGTAGATTTGTATCTAGACCATCTGGTGAGATTTTTAAAAGCGTTACTGCTTATCAGTATAGATTCCTTGCTTTGAGCCTCCAAAGTATAAACCGCAACCCCAGCTGATGCCCAGTCACATTGTCAGACGTATTCTAATAACCACAATGTAAGTGTTATTTTAGACATTGTGTGGCCTACCCTACACAATTTAATAGAGCTAGCGATCAGAACCCATACAATAAAAGGAAAAATCATTCACATTTGTTCGTATCTGGGATTGAAAGTGTCTGGAGGGTGGAGACCATTGTTGCGCCCTCTTGGAATGCTTCAGTAAAATACCATTCGTAATCTTCGGCTCCTCTATTAAAGCACCTTGATGCTGAAAACTATCTAGGACTGACTATATTCCAGGTAATTTTAATTGGATGATTAAACAAATTTCAAGAATGTATATAAAACAAACATTAAGTATGCAACATTGGTGTAAGCAAGGGCACCTATAATCTCTATAATCAAAGTACTTACAAGTTCTAGCTTGGATTTTAGAAAATAAAGCATAAAATACAAAATGCAAAGAAAGTTTTCCTATTCATAATAGGATCTGTATCTTACAAGGTCTATTCCAAACGTATGCTTATTATATTTCTACACAATGCCTTCATCAGAGGGGAATACATGAGCTTACTCTGAGCGGAGATTGTGAATTTATTTGTTCTCCATCAAGGTCATAGAATGACATGGGCACAAAGCAGGAACACGGAGAAAAAAGAGAAGCAGGGGGATTTATATACATAGTAGGAATAGTTCCAGGTCCCTTAAGAATGGATTTACCAAATTATAATGTTGTATACCTTAAACTTATACAATGTTATATGTCAACTATATCTCAATAAAGCTGGGAAAAAAAACCCATCATTCACAAGCTAAAATAAATGCTAATCTTTTTTTTACAATTGAAGACTTGTCTATATCCAGTTCTTACATCTTTTCCTTTCTTTTACACCAAAATTCATAAAAGGTTTCAATTATTCTCTCTATAATGGTACAGGTAAGCATCCCACGCAGCTCTTATTTTGTCATTATCTTTATCTATACTTACTAATAGCTCCTGAAACACTTTTTCCATGTGTTTTTGTTAATTCACCCATAAGAACGTGTCAGTACAACTCTAAAAGGCTTTGCAGACATAAAAATTCGTTTGTCTTTAATCTTTAACTTTCTTTATATGTCTGGTGAAGCTCAGCTAAAAACCTATCCTTCCATAGGAAGCCTGCTCTTGATTCACTAATGAATCAAATTCAGAGCCCTGGACTATGATTGCTCCCCTGCAGCTAGCAAAATGTATTAAGTTATCTCTAACATTATCTAATGAAGCACCTCCACTGGTGACTAAAACTAGCAGAACCCCTCTCGTAAGAGCCACATTACAAAATGGAAATGCCAGCCTGGAGAAATGGCAACTACTCTGAGCCCAAAAAGGACCCTTTATCAATAGTGTTCTCAAGAGAAACAGAAACAAAACAAAACAAAACAAAAAAACATGCAAACTTTTGCAAATGTAACTTTCAATTTCAACCAACCAACAGATCAAAGTTTA